>NC_058081.1:26856547-27000386 GCF_014858855.1 Bufo gargarizans
TCTGAGCTGCTGTTAACCTGCGATTTCTGAGGCTGGTGACTCGGATGAATTTATCCTCCGCAGCAGAGGTGACTCTTGGTCTTCCTTTCCTGGGGCGGTTCGCATGTGAGCCAGTTTCTTTGTAGCGCTTGATGGTTTTTGTGACTGCACTTGGGGACACTTTCAAAGTTTTCCCAATTTTTCGGACTGACTGACCTTCATTTCTTAATGTAATGATGGCCACTCGTTTTTCTTTACTTAGCTGCTTTTTTCTTGCCATAATACAAATTCTAACAGTCTATTCAGTAGGACTATCAGCTGTGTATCCACCTGACATCTCCACAACACAACTAATGGTCCCAACCCCATTTATAAGGCAAGAAATCCCACTTATTAAACCTGACAGGGCACATTTGTGAAGTGAAAACCATTTCAGGAGACTACCTCTTGAAGCTCATCAAGAGAATGCCAAGAGTGTGCAAAGCAGTAATCAAAGCAAAAGGTGGCTACTTTGAAGAACCTAGAATATGACATATTTTCAGTTGTTTCACACTTTTTTGTTATGTATATAATTCCACATGTGTTAATTCATAGTTTTGATGCCTTCAGTGTGAATCTACAATTTTCATAGTCATGAAAATAAAGAAAACTCTTTGAATGTGAAGGTGTGTCCAAACTTTTGGTCTGTACTGTAAATTATATATATACACTGACATACAGACCAGAGAACATTCCTATGATATACAAAGTAAATGATATATACACACCAGAGGCTGCATCCTATACTCTGATATACAGACCGGAGAACAGTCCTGTTATATAAATGATATACATACTGTACACTGGAGACTGCATCCTATACACTGGTATACAGACAAGAGAACAGTACCATTATATAAATGATATATATACACTGGAGACTGCGTCCTATACACTGATATACAGACCAGAGAGAACAGTCCTACTATACAAACCGGATTCCAAAAAAGTTGGGACACTATACAAATCGTGAATAAAAACTGAATGCAATGATCTGGAGATGCCAACTTCTAATATTTTATTCAGAATAGAACATAAATCACGAAACAAAAGTTTAAACTGAGAAAATGTACCATTTTAAGGGAAAAATATGTTGAATCAGAATTTCATGGTGTCAACAAATCCCCAAAAAGTTGGGACAAGGCCATTTTCACCACTGTGTGGCATCTCCCCTTCTTCTTACAACACTCACCAGAGACGTCTGGGGACCGAGGAGACCAGTTTCTCAAGTTTAGAAATAGGAATGCTCTCCCATTCTTGTCTAATACAGGCCTCTAACTGTTCAATCGTCTTGGGCCTTCTTTGTTGCACCTTCCTCTTTATGATGCGCCAAATGTTCTCTATAGGTGAAAGATCTGGACTGCAGACTGGCCATTTCAGTACCCGGATCCTTCTCCTACACAGCCATGATGTTGTGATTGATGCAGAATGTGGTCTGGCATTATCTTGTTGAAAAATGCAGGGTCTTCCCTGAAAGAGATGACGTCTGGATGGGAGCATATGTTGTTCTAGAACCTGAATATATTTTTCTGCATTGATGGTGCCTTTCCAGACATGCAAGCTGCCCATGCCACACGCACTCATGCAACCCCATACCATCAGAGATGCAGGCTTCTGAACTGAGCATTGATAACAACTTGGGTTGTCCTTGTCCTCTTTGGTCCGGATGACATGGCGTCCCAGATTTCCAAAAAGAACTTCGAATCGTGACTCGTCTGACCACAGAACAGTCTTCCATTTTGCCACACTCCATTTTAAATGATCCCTGGCCCAGTGAAAACGCCTGAGCTTGTGGATCTTGCTTTGAAATGGCTTCTTCTTTGCACTGTAGAGTTTCAGCTGGCAACGGCGGATGGCACGGTGGATTGTGTTCATTGACAATGGTTTCTGGAAGTATTCCTGAGCCCATTCTGTGATTTCCTTTACAGTAGCATTCCTGTTTGTGGTGCAGTGTCGTTTAAGGGCCCGGAGATCACGGGCATCCAGTATGGTTTTACGGCCTTGACCCTTACGCACAGAAATTGTTCCAGATTCTCTGAATCTTCGGATGATGTTATGCACAGTTGATGATGATAGATGCAAAGTCTTTGCAATTTTTTGCTGGGTAACACCTTTCTGATATTGCTCCACTATCTTTCTGCGCAACATTGTGGGAATTGGTGATCCTCTACCCATCTTGGCTTCTGAGAGACACTGCCACTCTGAGAAGCTCTTTTTATACCCAATCATGTTGCCAATTGACCTAATTAGTGTTAATTGGTCTTCCAGCTCTTCGTTATGCTCAAATTTACTTTTTCCAGCCTCTTATTGCTACTTGTCCCAACTTTTTGGGGATTTGTTGACACTGAAAATTTGAATCAACGTATTTTTCCTTTAAAATGATACATTTACTCGGATTAAACGTTTGATCTGTCATCTACGTTCTATTACAAATAAAATATTGACATTTGCCATCTCCACATCATTGCATTCAGTTTTTATTCACAATTTGTTTAGTGTCCCAACTTTTTGGGAATCCGGTTTGTATAAATGATATATATACTGTAAGTAGTGAAGCGTGACTACCCCATTTCAAAGTAATTGACATTTTGACAGGTGCCATGCCCTCTCCTCCCCTTCAGATCCACCTTCCTCTCAAACCTATATTACTGTCCTTAACCACCGCCCCTCTCAGACACCAGCCCTAGTCGTGCAGTGGGGCTCTCCTATCACTCCAAAAGCATCTACACCATATACAAGCAGAGAGCTATGAGTGTATGTTGAGATCTGCTTTCGGATCAGCAGCCACATGGTAAATTAGACTTTTAATGTGTATAGCATCTCTATGGGGATGTGTATCGTGCCCCCAAACTGCAGTTTGCAGACATAATGTGTCTACACAGACAGCCTTTATCAATTAGAACACGTCTTAAAGAGGACCTTTCATGGGTTTGTAGTAAGTGAGATAAACATCTGTACCTGCGGGGTACCCCGCCGCTGATGCTGCCACCCTCCCTAGCTGTGATGCAGCCAGGGGAGAAGGAGACCCCGTAGAGAAAGACTGTCTCTCCTCCCCATTGCTCTGATGCTCAGTATTAGCATACTGAGCGTGAAATGTGCGGGGGGCCATAACGGGGCGCAGGAGCACTATTTTAACAATCCAGGCAGGGTGGCAGCAGGTACAGATATTTATCTCACTTACTACAAACCCATGAAAGATCCTCTTTAAAATTCCTGCTGTGTTAAGAATTTCTTTCACTTGAATGGACATGTCATGATTGCTGCAGTATCTCAGCCCACCAAGGATAATGTGCCTGCTTCTCACCCATCCTCCCACCCATGAAGCTGTACACATTCGCAGACAAGACCCCCTGTTATCACTCACACTCAAAATGCACAGATGAAATGTTATTTATATAGATGAGCTATAAGAAGCATGGCTGGCTGGTAGAGCAAAAACACAGAGTTTTAAAAAGGCCAATTGAGGGCAGCATTTCAGGACATAGACTTAGAGCAGCTACTCTCACATAATAACACTGATGATAAATGGTATAGATTTAAATCCAAAGTGAGTAATTGCACCCAAAAATGTATTCCCTGAGGTAACAAGTATAAACGGCTAAAATTAACCCCCTCCCCCCATGGCTTACCGCTACTGTAAAAAGAGCAATAAATGACAAAAAAGGGCATTTAAAAATACAAATTTGAGGAGTCAGCTGTAGCCTTTGAAGTTTACAAAGGGCTAATAAAATCTGTAAAAAGAACATAAAATCTTCAAAAATACAAAATTAACAGCAGGTGGCAAAAGAGAGCAAAATAAATATCCAATAATTCTTTAAATATATAAATGCTAAAAAAACAAAGTCTGAGAAGGTAGGTCCCCTATATAACGATAAAGAGGGGTTAGTCACTGAAGATAAGGAAGAGGCAGAGTTTCGTACAATTATTTTTTTTTGCTCTGTATATACAAAAGAAGAGAAAGGAGCTGATATCTGTGGTGCTGAGGCTGTTAGTACATCCAGTAATATACTCAATTGGCTAACTGGGAAAACCTATAATCGGACACTGAGACTAATTAGCTATAAAAATACAAATTTTATTGAAGATACATGGTTAAAAAACATATAATAAGAGATGACAAACATATCAATATCAAAAGTGCGGTACAACCCTGGGAGATATGGTAATAGTAAATATTGTGGACTCAATATAAATGTAAATGATCACATACCGTTAGTCAGAATAATATATCCACAGGAAGACCGCACACCCTGACGCGCGTTTCGGTGGAGATATTATTCTGACTAACGGTATGTGATCATTTACATTCATATTAAGTCTACAATATTTACTATCTACGAGTCATTCAGTAGGGCAGAGACGTGATTTTTGCTGTTTATATGGGGTTTGCCTATGCACTTTATTCATATGGCACTTTTGCACTTTTCTATTAGACCAATAGATCCATCTTTATATTCTCTTCCCAGGCTCTTTTTCAGGTCATACCTTTTACCCATATCTCCCAGGGTTGTACTGCACTTTTGATATTGATATGTTTGTCATCTCTTATTATATGTTTTTTAACCAAGTATTTTCAATAAAATTTATATTTTTATAGCTAATTAGTCTCAGTGTCCGATTATAGGTTTTCCCAGTTTCTCCTGAGCTAGCTTTCCACTAGAGGGGCTTATGCCATTTTTTGCTTTACGCACTTTCATGTAACCTGTCTTTGTTTAAGCAATTGGCTAACTGTAGAAATGGTCCAAGCTAAGTTAAATAAGGTAAATGTGAACAAAACTCCGGATCCAGATGGATTACACCCAAGTTCTTAAAGAGCTCAATCCAGTCATTGCTGTCCGCTTTTTTTAAATCATTTTTAACCACTTCAGCCCCGCTAGGTGAAACCCCCTTCATGACCAGGCCACTTTTTACACTTCGGCACTACACTACTTTCACCGTTTATCGCTCGGTCATGCAACTTACCACCCAAATGAATTTTACCTCCTTTTCTTCTCACTAATGGAGCTTTCATTTGGTGGTATTTTATTGCTGCTGACATTTTTACTTTTTTTGTTATTAATCAAAATGTAACGATTTTTTTGCAAAAAAATGACATTTTTCACTTTCAGCTGTGAAATTTTGCAAAAAAAACGACATCCATATATAAATTTTTCGCTAAATTTATAGTTCTACATGTCTTTGATAAAAAAAAAATGTTTGGGCAAAAAAAAAATGGTTTGGGTAAAAGTTATAGCATTTACAAACTATGGTACAAAAATGTGAATTTCCGCTTTTTGAAACGGCTCTGATTTTCTGAGCACCTGTCATGTTTCCTGAGGTTTTACAATGCCCAAACAGTAGAAAAACCCCACAAATGACCCCATTTCGGAAAGTAGACACCCTAAGGTATTCGCTGATGGGCATAGTGAGTTCATAGAACTTTTTATTTTTTGTCACAAGTTAGCGGAAAATGATGATGATTTTTTATTTTTATTTTTTCTTACAAAGTCTCATATTCCACTAACTTGCGACAAAAAAAAAAAAATTCTAGGAGCTCACCATGCCCCTCACAGAATACCTTGGGGTGTCTTCTTTCCAAAATGGGGTCACTTGTGGGGTAGTTATACTGCCCTGGCAATTTAGGGGCCCAAATGTGTGAGAAGAACTTTGCAATCAAAATGTGTAAGAAATGACCGGTGAAATCCGAAAGGTGCACTTTGGAATATGCGCCCCTTTGCCCACCTTGGCAGCAAAAAAGTGTCACACATGTGGTATCGCCGTACTCAGGAGAAGTTGGGGAATGTGTTTTGGGGTGTCATTTTACATATACCCATGCTGGGTGAGAGAAATATCTTGGCAAAAGACAACTTTTCCCATTTTTTTATACAAAGTTGGCATTTGACCAAGATATTTTTCTCACCCAGCATGGGTATATGTAAAATGACACCCCAAAACACATTGCCCAACTTCTCCTGAGTACGGCGATACCAGATGTGTCACACTTTTTTGCTGCCAAGGTGGGCAAAGGGGCACATATTCCAAAGTGCACCTTTCGGATTTTGCAGGCCATTTTTTACACATTTTGATTGCAAGGTACTTCTCACACATTTGGGCCCCTAAATTGCCAGGGCAGTATAACTACGCCACAAGTGACCCCATTTTGGAAAGAAGACACCCTAAGGTATTCCGTGAGGGGCACTGCGAGTTCCTAGAATTTTTTATTTTTTGTCACAAGTTAGCGGAAAATGATGATTTTTTTTTTTTTCTCTTTTTTCCTTACAAAGTCTCATATTCCACTAACTTGCGACAAAAAATAAAAAATTCTAGGAACTCGCCATGCCCCTCACGGAATACCATGGGGTGTCTTCTTTCCAAAATGGGGTCACTTGTGGCGTAGTTATACTGCCCTGGCAATTTAGGGGCCCAAATGTGTGAGAAGTACTTTGCAATCAAAATGTGTAAAAAATGACCGGTGAAATCCGAAAGGTGCACTTTGGAATATGTGCCCCTTTGCCCACCTTGGCATCAAAAAAGTGTCACACATCTGGTATCGCCGTACTCAGGAGAAGTTGGGGAATGTGTTTTGGGCTGTCATTTTACATATACCCATGCTGGGTGAGAGAAATATCTTGGCAAAAGACAACTTTTCCAATTTTTTTATACAAAGTTGGCATTTGACCAAGATATTTTTCTCACCCAGCATGGGTATATGTAAAATGACACCCCAAATCACATTGCCCAACTTCTCCTGAGTACGGCGATACCAGATGTGTGACACTTTTTTGCTGCCAAGGTGGGCAAAGGGGCACATATTCCAAAGTGCACCTTTCGGATTTTGCAGGGCATTTTTTACACATTTTGATTGCAAAGTTCTTCTCACACATTAGGGCCCCTAAATTGCCAGGGCAGTATAACTACGCCACAAGTGACCCCATTTTGGAAAGAAGACACCCCAAGGTATTCCGTGAGGGGCATGGCGAGTTCCTAGAATTTTTTATTTTTTGTCGCAAGTTAGTGGAATATGAGACTTTGTAAGGAAAAAAGAAAAAAAAAAAGAAAAATCATCATTTTCCGCTAAATTGTGACAAAAAATAAAAAATTCTAGGAACTCGCCGTGCCCACCACGGAATACCTTGGGGTGTCTTCTTTCCAAAATGGGGTCACTTGTGGCGTAGTTATACTGCCCTGGCAATTTAGGGGCCCAAATGTGTAAGAAGTACCTTGAAATCAAAATGTGTAAAAAATGGCCTGCGAAATCTGAAAGGTGCCCCTTTGCCCACCTTGGCTGCAAAAAAGTGTCACACATCTGGTATCGCCGTACTCAGGAGAAGTTGGGGAATGTGTTTTGGGGTGTCATTTTACATATACCCATGCTGGGTGAGAGAAATATCTTGGCAAAAGACAACTTTTCCCATTTTTTTTATACAAAGTTGGCATTTGACCAAGATATTTCTCTCACCCAGCATGGGTATATGTAAAATGACACCCCAAAACACATTGCCCAACTTCTCCTGAGTACGGCGATACCACATGTGTGACACTTTTTTGCAGCCTAGATGCGCAAAGGGGCCCAAATTCCTTTTAGGAGGGCATTTTTAGACATTTGGATCCCAGACTTCTTCTCACACTTTCGGGCCCCTAAAAAGCCAGGGCAGTATAAATACCCCACATGTGACCCCACTTTGGAAAGAAGACACCCCGAGGTATTCAATGAGGGGCATGGCGAGTTCCTAGAATTTTTTTTTTTTTGCATAAGTTAGCGGATATTGATTTTTTTTGTTTTTTTTCTCACAAAGTCTCACTTTCCGCTAACTTAGGACAAAAATTTCAATCTTTCATGGACTCAATATGCCCCTCACGGAATACTTTGGGGTGTCTTCTTTCCGAAATGGGGTCACATGTGGGGTATTTATACTGCCCTGGCTTTTTAGGGGCCCTAAAGCGTGAGAAGAAGTCTGGAATATAAATGTCTAAAAATGTTTACGCATTTGGATTCCGTGAGGGGTATGGTGCGTCCATGTGAGATTTTATTTTTTGACACAAGTTAGTGGAATATGAGACTTTGTAAGAAAAAACGAAAACAAAAACAAACAAAAAATTTCCGCTAACTTGTGCCAAAAAAAATGGCTGAATGGAGCCTTACCAGGGGGGGAGTGATCAATGACAGGGGGGTGATCACCCATATAGACTCCCTGATCACCCCCCTGTCATTGATCACCCCCCCTGTAAGGCTCCATTCAGACATCCGCATGATTTTTTACGGATCCATGGATACATGGATCGGATCCACAGAACGCATGCGGACGTCTGAATGGAGCCTTACAGGGGGGTTATCAATGACAGGGGGTGATCAGGGTAATCACCCCCCTGTCACTGATCACCCCCCCTGTAAGGCTCCATTCAGACGTCCGCATGATTTTTACGGATCCATGGATACATGGATCGGATCCACAGAACGCATGCGGACGTCTGAATGGAGCCTTACAGGGGGGTTATCAATGACAGGGGGTGATCAGGGTAATCAGGGTGATCACCCCCCTGTCACTGATCACCCCCCCTGTAAGGCTCCATTCAGACATCCGCATGATTTTTTACGGATCCATGGATACATGGATCGGATCCACAAAACGCATGCGGACGTCTGAATGGAGCCTTACAGGGGGGTTATCAATGACAGGGGGTGATCAGGGTAATCACCCCCCTGTCACTGATCACCCCCCCTGTAAGGCTCCATTCAGACGTCCGCATGATTTTTACGGATCCATGGATACATGGATCGGATCCACAGAACGCATGCGGACGTCTGAATGGAGCCTTACAGGGGGGTTATCAATGACAGGGGGTGATCAGGGTAATCAGGGTGATCACCCCCCTGTCACTGATCACCCCCCCTGTAAGGCTCCATTCAGACATCCGCATGATTTTTTACGGATCCATGGATACATGGATCGGATCCACAAAACGCATGCGGACGTCTGAATGGAGCCTTACAGGGGGGTTATCAATGACAGGGGGTGATCAGGGTAATCAGGGTGATCACCCCCCTGTCACTGATCACCCCCCTGTAAGGCTCCATTCAGACATCCGCATGATTTTTTACGGATCCATGGATACATGGATCGGATCCACAAAACGCATGCGGACGTCTGAATGGAGCCTTACAGGGGGGTTATCAATGACAGGGGGTGATCAGGGTAATCACCCCCCTGTCACTGATCACCCCCCCTGTAAGGCTCCATTCAGACGTCCGCATGATTTTTACGGATCCATGGATACATGGATCGGATCCACAGAACGCATGCAGACGTCTGAATGGAGCCTTACAGGGGGGTTATCAATGACAGGGGGTGATCAGGGTAATCAGGGTGATCACCCCCCTGTCACTGATCACCCCCCCTGTAAGGCTCCATTCAGACATCCGCATGATTTTTTACGGATCCATGGATACATGGATCGGATCCACAGAACGCATGCGGACGTCTGAATGGAGCCTTACAGGGGGGTTATCAATGACAGGGGGTGATCAGGGTAATCACCCCCCCTGTAAGGCTCCATTCAGACGTCCGCATGATTTTTTACGGATCCATGGATACATGGATCGGATCCACAGAACGCATGCGGACGTCTGAATGGAGCCTTACAGGGGGGTTATCAATGACAGGGGGTGATCAGGGTAATCAGGGTGATCACCCCCCTGTCACTGATCACCCCCCCTGTAAGGCTCCATTCAGACGTCCGCATGATTTTTACGGATCCATGGATACATGGATCGGATCCGTAAAAATCATGCGGACGTCTGAACGGAGCCTGACAGGGGGGTGATCAATGACAGGGCGGTGATCAATGACAGGGGGGTGATCAGGGAGTTTATATGGGGTGATCAGGGGTTTATAAGGGGTTAATAAGTGACCGGGGGGGGGGGGTGTAGTGTAGTGTAGTGTGGTGTGGTGTTTGGTGGGACTGTACTGACCTACCTGAGTCCTCTGGTGGTCGATCCTAACAAAAGGGACCACCAGAGGACCAGGTAGGAGGTATATTAGACGCTGTTATGAAAACAGCGTCTAATATACCTGTTAGGGGTTAAAAAATTCGGATCTCCAGCCTGCCAGCGAGCGATCGCCGCTGGCAGGCTGGAGATCCACTCGCTTACCTTCCGTTCCTGTGAGCGCGCGCGCCTGTGTGCGCGCGTTCACAGGAAATCTCGCGTCTCGCGAGATGACGCGCCGATGCGTCCAGGAGGAGAAAAGCAACCACCTTCCGGACGCATCGGCGCGTTAGGCGGTCCGGAGGTGGTTAAAGATTCTCTAGGTACTGGTACAGTGCCAAGTGATTGGCGCAAGGTTAATGTGGTGCCCATATTCAAAAAAGGATCTAGGTCCTTCACAGGTAATTATAGACCAGTTAGTTTAACTTCTGTTGTGGGAAAATGTTTAAAGGACTCTTAAAAGACTATATACAGGAGTATGAGACTGTAAATAATATCATAAGTGATAACCAGCATGGGTTTACCAAGGACAGAAGTTTTCAGACTAACCTGATTTGTTTTTATGAGGAGGTGAGTAGAAGTCTGGACAGAGGGGCGGCTGTGGATGTAGTGTTCTTCGGTTTTGCAAAGGCATTTCATACTGTTCCTCATAGACATTTAACAGCTAAAATATGGTCTATAGGCTTGGAAAGTATAGTTTGTAATCTGATTGAAAACTGTCTGAAGGCTTCCAGGATATTGTCAGGCATGAAATGAGGCATGGACTCGCGGGACAGGTATATAATACTACCAATTTATAAAGCGTTGGTGCGGACTCATCTGGAATATGCAGTTCAGTTCTGGGCACCAGTCCATAGAAAGGATGCCCTGGAGCTGAAAAAAGTACAAAGGAGATTAACTAAACTGATAAGGAGCATGGAGGGACTTAGTTATCAAGAAAGATTAAAATAATTAAATGTATTTAGTCTTGAGAAGAGACCTCTAAGGGAGGACATGATTAACCTATACAAATATATAAATGGCCCATACAAAAAATATGCTGAAAAGCTGGGCTTGACCTGTGGCCAGAGCTGACACAATTTGCCATGGAACTCTTGGCTTGCCCCTCGTCCAGTGTCCTGTCCAAAAGGACGTTCAGCGCAGCAGGGGGGATCGTGACCGATAAGCGCACTTGCCTAGCTCATGACAGTATGGACTACCTCACATTTCTAAAAATGAATGAGGCATGGATCTCAGAGGAATTCAACACCTGTGACGACCACGTTTAATGGAATTTCCTCATGACGGCCCCAAATATTGGTCCCTGTCTTAGGTAAATACAGCGGCATAAAAGGCCTTTTCTGTCCATTGAATGCCTAATGTTTTAGGCAGGCCTTGGAGGAGTTTAACACCTGTGACGACCACATGTTTCAACTATTATCATTAGTTTTTTTTTCAAAAGGGGGTATTTTGTTAGCCATGTTTTTAATCCAATTTTATATTTTTAGTTCTTTTAAACATAGACTATGTATTTGAACTCTTTTTGTACTGGCCTTCAGTAAAATTGATATTTATTGACCGTCTAATAGCGCTCCAGCCAGATACTTACTTGTTCTTTTATGTACTCTTAATGCATAATTTTTGGGGCCTGTAGCAAACTGGCCAGCTGGAAAATTGATATCCAATGACCGTGTAATCTACCTCCAGACACATACTTACTTGTTATTTTATGTATGCTGAATGCATAATTTTTAGGGCCTGTAGTACACTGGCCTGCTGTAAAATTGATATCCAATGACCGTGCAATCTACCTCCAGCCACATACTTACTTGTTCTTTTATGTACGCTGAATGCATAATTTTTGGGGCCTGTAGTACACTGGCTTGTTGGAAAATTGATATCCAATGACCGTGTAATCTACCTCCAGCCACATACTTGTTCTTTTATGTTCGCTGAATGCATAATTTTTGGGACCTGTAGTACTGGCCTGCCGTAAAATTGATATCCATTGACGGTGTAATATACCTCCG
The DNA here is from genome assembly GCF_014858855.1 of Bufo gargarizans. Lineage (NCBI taxonomy): Eukaryota > Metazoa > Chordata > Amphibia > Anura > Bufonidae > Bufo > Bufo gargarizans. Next base: position 26,868,539 of record NC_058081.1, read on the forward strand.
GCCAAATAATCACTTGATCTTTTCTGTCTGGTGAATGCCTAATGTTTGGGGCTGTAGTCCAGTGGCCTACAGTAAAAATTGTATCCATTGACCGCATAATGTACCTCGAGCCACATAATCAGAATTTCCTTTATTTCAGATGAATGCGTAATTTTTAAGGCCCATACTCCCGTGGCCTAAAATACAATTTTTCTAGGCTCCAACAGGGCACATTTCAGAGAATTTCCCTTTAAGGCCTCATGCACACGACAGTTTTTTTTCACGGTCCGCAAAAACGGGGTCCGTGGGTCCGTGATCCGTGACCGTTTTTTCGTCCGTGGGTCTTCCTTGATTTTTGGAGGATCCACGGACATGAAAAAAAAGTCGTTTTGGCGTCCGCCTGGCCGTGCGGAGCCAAACGGATCCGTCCTGAATTACAATGCAAGTCAATGGGGACGGATCCGTTTGACGTTGAGACAATATGGTGCAATTGCAAACGGATCCGTCCCCATTGACTTTCAATGTAAAGTCAGGAGTCCCTTTACTTTCACACTTGTGTTCATAATGCAGACGGTGGCTCCGTTCAGAGCGGATCCGTCTGCATTATATTGTTAAAACATTTCTAAGTGTGAAAATAGCCTCAGACGGATCCGTCCAGACTTTACATTGAAAGTCAATGGGGGACGGATCCATTTGAAAATTGAGCCACAGTGTGTCATCTTCAAACGGATCCGTCCCCATTGACTTACATTATAAGTCTGGACGGATCCGCTTGCCTCCGCACGGCCAGGCGGACACCCGAACATAACTTGAAGCGTCCCCATCACCATGGGAACGCCTCTACGTTAGAATATACTGTCGGATATGAGCTACATCGTGAAACTCATTTCCGACAGTATATTCTAACACAGAGGCGTTCCCATGGTGATGGGGACGCTTCAGGTTAGAATATACTGAAAAACTGTGTACATGACTGCCCCCTGCTGCCTGGCAGCACCCGATCTCTTACAGGGGGCCGTGATCAGCACAATTAACTCCTCAGGTGCCGCACCTGAAGGGGTTAATTGTACTATCATATCCCCCTGTGAGAGATCAGGGCTGCCAGGCAGCAGGGGGCAGACCCCCCCCCCTCCCCAGTTTGAATATCGTTGGTGGCACAGTGTGCGCCCACCATCGGGCCCCCCCCCCTTCCTCCCTCTATTGTTATAAATCGTTGGTGGCACAGTGTGCGCCCACCATCGGCCTCCCCTCTCTCTATAGTAGTAACAACCATTGGTGGCAGTGTGCGGCCTCCCATTCCCCCCCCCCCCCCATCATTAGTGGCAGCGGAGTTCCGATCGGAGTCCCAGTTTAATCGCTGGGGCTCCGATCGGTAACCATGGCAACCAGGAAGCTACTGCATCCCTGGTTGCCATGGTTACTTAGCAATAGTACAATTGTAGAAGATTCATACTTACCTGCTTGCTGCTGCGATGTCTGTGACCGGCCGGGAGCTCCACCTACTGGTAAGTGAAAGGTCTGTGCGGCGCATTGCTAAAGAACTGTCACTTTCCAGTAGGAGGAGCTCCCGGCCGGTCACAGACATCGCAGCAGCAAGCAGGTAAGTATGAATCTTCTACTGTTGTACTATTGCTAAGTAACCATGGCAACCAGGGATGCAGTAGCTTCCTGGTTGCCATGGTTAACGATCGGAGCCCCAGCGATTAAACTGGGACTCCGATCGGAACTCCGCTGCCACCAATGATGGGGGGGGGGGGGAATGGGAGGCCGCACACTGCCACCAATGGTTGTTACTACTATAGAGAGAGGGGGGCCGATGGTGGGCGCACACTGTGCCACCAACGATTTTTAACTATAGAGGGAGGAAGGGGGGGGCGATGGTGGGCGCACACTGTGCCACCAACGATTTTTAACTATAGAGGGAGGAAGGGGGGGGGCGATGGTGGGCGCACACTGTGCCACCAACGATATTCAAACTGGGGAGGGGGGGTCTGCCCCCTGATGCCTGGCAGCCCTGATCTCTTACAGGGGAATATGATAGTACAATTAACCCCTTTAGGTGCCGCACCTGAAGGGGTTAATTGTGCTATCATATCCCCCTGTAAGAGATCGGGTGGTGCCAGGCAGCAGGGGGCAGTCTTGTACAAAGTTTGCAGTGTATTCTAACTAGAAGCGTCCCCATCACCATGGGAACGCTTCTGTGTTAGAATATACTGTCGGAAATGAGTTTTCACGAAGTGAAAACTTAGATCAGAAAAAGCTTTTATGCAGACGGATCTTCGGATCCGTCTGTATGAAAGCAACCTACGGCCACGGATCACGGACACGGATGCCAATCTTGTGTGCATCCGTGTTCTTTCACGGACCCATTGACTTGAATGGGTCCGTGAACCGTTGTCCGTCAAAAAAATAGGACAGGTCATATTTTTTTGACGGACAGGATACACGGATCACGGCCTCGGCTGCAAAACGGTGCATTTTCCGATTTTTCCACGGACCCATTGAAAGTCAAAGGGTCCGCGAAAAAAAACAGAAAACGGCACAACGGCCACGGATGCACACAACGGTCGTGTGCATGAGGCCTAAGACGCATAAAAATGTTCCCTGATTAAGATACATATTTTTTTATTGGAATTTTTTCATTGATCCCCCTCTAGTATGTCACTGTCCATGTTGTGAGACTATTTGTACACTTCTACTAAGTATTTGGTGGCTGCAAATATGCGCTGAAGGTTTTTCAGGTTCCCCTGCCATTACAGTGAATGGGACCCGCTGAAAACTTGCGCTTCGCAAACATTTGATCGCGATCGTGTTCTGCAACCATCCCGGCAGATGTTCGTCCATCACTAGCTGACAACTTATTTGAGAGTACGTCCTGAGGGTGAGAACCCCTAGATCTCTCCCTCAGGAGTCTATCCGGATGTACAGCAAGGGACATGGCTGCTTCCAATGACTCAGGTTTTTAATGAAAGGCCAACTCGTCCTGCAGTCTCTCAGATAGACCCTGACCGAACTGGCTACGGAGAGCAGGATCATTCCACTCCGTATCTGTAGCCCATATCCTAAATTCAGAGCAATAGATCTCCATGGAGCGTTCTCCCTGCCGTAAACCGTGTAACTTGGTCTCAGCCTGAGAGATCTGATCCGGGTCATCATAAATTAGACCCAAGGCTCTAAAACATTAATCTACTGACTGGAGGGACGGTGATCCGGTCGGCAGAGAAAAAGCCCAAGACTGTGCATCATCCTTGAGCAAAGAAATTATCATACCCACACGTTGACACTCATCCCAGAAGAATATGGATGCAGCTTAAAGTACAATTTACACGTTTCCCTTAACCGAATGAAATTGTCACTTCCCCCAGAAAATCTGTCTGGAAGGGCAACCTTAGGTTCAGGGTAGGCAGCCTGTGGTCTCTGAATCCGTAAGACTGTCGCGGAGGTCAGCTAGCTCCAAAGACAGTCCCTGCAGCTGATCGACCAGTACAGACATAGGATCCATAGCTGCACTGACCTGAACGAAATGACTGTTTTTGTGGCGGTTGATAATGTCACGATCAGTGTGGGGGGGAAACTCCACACTGAACACAGGAGATAAGGGGAACAGTAACTGGGCCTGGAAACTAGGTAAGAAACAGGTCACCTCCTAGACAACCCTAATCCGGGCCCTGACTACCTATCAATATGAATAGACCTTGAAGGTAGGAATATTCATAAGCAGGATACCTAGGACCTGATTTCTCTATAAGGCGCTGGAATTAGTATAGGACGAGAGACAACCCATTCCTCCCAAGATGGACGAATAGAAGTCTCTGTCTCAGGCCCACAACAGGGAATATAACAAATACAAACAAACGCGACACTTAACTTCTGTAGAGATGTAAGAATAGGAACACCAGAGAGGATCTCACACCAGCTCAGCCAAACTCAAATTAAGCTATCAACCGCAGTATCAGAAGGGTGGGGTGAGACTATAAAGGGTAGAAGTAATGACCACTGAGCAACAGCTGAGAAAAGGGAAGTGGTCATTATACCTATCAACACTGAACCAAGAGAAATCAAGGAGGCTGTTGGATTCTGCCAATCTCCTTGATTTCCTGCCATCAGTCACCTGAGGGACTGTGACACTTAAAGGGGTTTTCCGGGATTTTAATATTGATGAGCTATGTTTAGGATAGATCATCAATATCAGATTGGCGGGGGTCAGACCCCCAGCACCCTTGGCGATCAGCTTGTTGAAGAGAATGCTTTAGGTTTTAGCCCCAAGCTCTTGCAGTAAATGTTTCTCTCTCTGTAATTGATGGGGCACATGGTCATCATTATCAAATAATTTTGTCTCTCCAAGCGACACACTAGGCGTATTTTGATATATATGTCCTTTAACGTTAAAATATATTTCATATGACGTATCGGAATCTTCCCCCTTCTTCCCATCTTTCTTCCTCTCTCTCCTTCTTTCTTCCTTACTTTCTTTGCTTTCTCTTTCTTGTGCTGAGCCTCATATAGCTATTCGAATATGGGCTAAATTTTGCTTACCCAATTGCTCTGTGTTTTGTTTTCCTTTTTGCTTCTCTCTGTCTATTCTTTGCTCATTTTTCATACAGACAGAGTAGATAAATACACCTTTCGTGTATAACGTCTACTGATCGACTCATCAGTATTATCCTCCTGCTATTGTCACGGCCATGGTCATGGTCGTGACTCCTGAACCGCATGCGGTTGTCAGCGGTTTGGTCTGGTTGTCAATCACAGGTGAGGGCTGTGGTATTTGCCTCACCTGTGGTTGCCGCTGGCAACAGTATGTATGTGGCAGCATAGCAGTCTGAGCTGTATTGTGGCAGCTTGCTATGTTGTGCATGCGGTTGCACCTGGCAACCTCCCTGTTAGGTGTGTGTGTATGTTATGCACTTTGTATGTCTGGTGTGCATGTGGTTTATGTAGGTGTGCACTGTGACACTTCCCTTTACTGTGGCTGCCCGTGGCAACGTTTGGTATGATGTACATGTGGTGGCAGTGTCTCGACCTTCTGGCTGACTCCCAGGACATGGTTGCCACCCATGTCGTTGCCTGCGGTAACAGCTACAGTGTGATGTGCATTTGGACACTTCCCCTTTAAGTGGTTTCACTCCCTGTTAGTGCTGGAATGGTTAATTCCCTCTCCTTGTGTGTCTGTGTGGGTGTGGCCACTTTGGGCTATAAAGCCTCTTTGGTGATCAGAAGCTGAGGGGGTTCTTCAGCCATACTTTGCTGGAGACACCCTCCTGGTATTTACATCTGCCAGTGGGGGCCACCCTTGTGGTCATAGACAAATTGTTGTTATAAATTGTTATATTTTGTTATACACGATGTTATGAGGATGTGTTTGTGTGTCATGTCTATTGATTGCAGTGTATGGTTTCCTGGCGTCCTGTGTGGTGTGTGTGCTCTGTTTTTTGTGTTGGTGGACAGCAGCACTGATACTTGGGTCCCAGGCTCTGTGTCTGTGGCAGGTAGGTGTTAGTACTAGTTGCACTTACCTGCCATTGCCATATCACTGTTCCAGTTCCCCTGTCTTTATAGTTTGGCCATCTTTAGACTCCTATTTCTCCATGTCCAGGAGGAACAGGTAGTCTACCCAGCTCCTAGCTTAGGGACCTGCGGAGGGCTAGTAGGGACCCGAGGTTCCAGAGCATGAGCCCTCCTACCTTCAAGGTCGGCTCATGTCGCTAGGAGTTAGGGTCAGATTAGGGAAGCAATAGGAGGTGACCTGCTCCCTAATTCTGTGCTTCTGGCCAAGTCGGGACTACCATCCTCTGTCATCGCACGGCTGAGGGTTTTCTCCATCCTCAGCCGTGACAGCTATGTTTTATGACACAAGTGATATTCATCACCTTCTTCTGTGGGGTAAATGTTCTATTTGTTTAAAGGATAAAACCCAATAAAACTCTTGAATAAGAAAATATATTTCGCCTTATCATTGGCTGCCGTATATTTACAAATGTCAACTAAGTCAATTTTCCAGGAAAAGTTTGGGTTCAAGTTCGGTGTTTGGGCATTTAATAAAGCTTGTTAAAAGGCTGCAGGTCAGGCAATCAACAAGCTTTTATGCTGTGGGCACTTAGAAGCCATCACAGTCATGCCTAGTAATGGCATGGCTGTGATTGGCCCGTGCATCATGTGACCCAGCCTCTATGAAAGCTATATCATGTGTAGCACATCTTTGAAACCATTGCTGATTTGGGGGTATTTTTGCTTTCTTCCAGTAAACGGCTATAAGCAGTCTGGATGAAGCCAATAGAATTTTGCAAAGGGTTTGTGTGTCCCCAGGGCATCTGAGACCCTCAAAAAACCCTAAAAGTCACAGTTTCGCCAAAACCGGCATGTTCATCTTCACTATATTAGATAGTGTTCTACAGATTTCTTGCCAGTAGGATGTTAACTTGGGGCAAGTCCACCAAATATGGCTCTGAGTGCCTATTTCAGCATTACATCTCCAGCACATAGGGCTACTATCAGGGAACATGAGGTGAAGGCGTTGCGGAGAATAGTACCATTGGGTCAGGACTTTATAACTACTCTCAGTTTGACACTCCTAAACACCCTAAAGGGAGCCGTCAGGACATTACTCAGCTCTTTTGCTGCGAACCGGATATTAAGTTCTGATTATGATTTTAAGATAAACAGACATTTATCTGGGCGTGATAAGGACTTTAGGATGGTGTATAGGTTTGATATCTTTCCCTTTGGGTCTTTGACTTGTAGAGCCGCTTTTTCAAAAGCTGAATGCTCATTTTTATCATGAAGATTTTTCAGGTGTTTCTTTATGAAATGGATAATATGAAACATGTGGAATGTGGAGAGACCTGCCAACATGAGGTGTATTTTCAATTCAATGAGGGTAGGGATGTTGTTACTTGGGCATATGGCCAAGACGGGAGTAGAAAGTGTTTTGGATTTTGCAGGTAACGTTGCTCTGAAATGAGCAGAGGATTGATAAAGGACATCTCGAACCTGCATCAGAGCAAGGCGGTTTGGTAGGAACTGATCTGCCCAATTGGAGTTCTGCCATATTCTTAGCGTATATTCAGTGATATAACTATGTGTATGTGGTCTATCACTTTTCCTGTTTTTTTCAAGGAAGATTAAAGAGTGCAAGGGAATGTTTGACATGTTTTCTTCAACAATTAGGTCTAATCACTGTGAGATTGGGCATAACCACTCCAGACATCTGAGACACATAATCGCTTTATAGTAGACATATAGTTCAGGGATACCGAGTCCTCCGTCTCTAGGATGTTGTGTTGTAAATTTGAGAGGTAATCTAGCTCTTTTGCCACTCCAAGGTAATTTTGTGAGGATACTTTGCAGTTTTTTTAAAATACATTTTGGGAATTGGGATGGGTAAGGCTTGGAGATAGTAAAGAATTGTAGAGAGAAGTATTGTTTTAATAAGTGTCCTACGACCAAACCATGATACAAATGGGATATCCCATGAGCTTATCAAATCCTCCATTCGTTTTGGAAGTGTTTGGAAATTTTAACGAAACGGATGGGAGAATTCAGGTGCAATTACTATGCCCAGAAATACAATCGACTGACTGGTTCACTGAAAGGGAATTGTTTGCTGCAAGTTAGCTACAGTATTGGGGCTTAGGGACACATTCAGAACTATAGGTTTACTGAAAAATTAGACAGAAGGTGGAAGGTCTGGAGTGTTGACATAATTGCTGGGAAAGACTATTTTGGGTTAGTAATGAGTAGTAGAACGTCATCTGCAAATGCAGCTGTTTGGTGCATTGTGGACCCTATCATCAACCCCTTGATGTCCTTATTTTGTCTGAAAGACTGTAGAAGTGTTTCTATAACCAGTATAAAGAGTAGCAGGGAGAGGGGACATCCCTGATGTGTGCCGTTATATATTTTGAACGTCGGAGAGAGGATTCCATTCACCAGGATGCGTGCTGTGGGCGCATGATACATTGCCATAACACCTTCTATAAAAGTGTTCGGGATCCCGAATTTTGACATCGTTTGAGCCATATAGAGCCAGTCCACTTTGTGAAAGGCTTTTTCGGCCTCCATACTTAGGAGGGATAGCGGTATTTTTGTCTTTTTAGCTAATTGTATTAGATTTATAATCCTGACTATATTGTTTTTCCCTTCTCTACCAGGTATGAAGCCTACTTGTTCTGCTGATATGAGTTCTGGTAAGTAATGTTTCAGTCTGTTGGCAAGCATTTTTGCATAGAGTTTAAGGTCATTGTTGAGAAGCAAAATTGGCCTATAATTTGAACAGAGTGAATGGGTCCTTATTTGGCTTGGGAATAAGAGAAATTTGCGCTGTTAACATATCTCTAGTGAATGGCTTACCCTCCCGTGCTTCGTTACAAACAATCAGTAGGCGGGGCAGTAAGATTTCTTTAAACGAGGAGTAATAAAAGATAGGAAGTCCATCTGGACCCGGACTTTTGTTAGAAGGTGAATCTTTCAAAGCTGCTTGTAGTTCGGATAGAGTAAATGGGGAGCATAACTTGTCTGCTTGAGTCTTGGTTAATGAGGGGAGGTTCAAAGTATCTAGCCAATTCTGTGTCAGTTGTTTTTTTAAACTAGTTTGGGATGAGGTTGATGCCTCTTGGAGATTATATAATTGGCTATAGTATTTGCAAAATTGTTCTGCTATTAATTCTGTTTTATGGACAACTTGTGAGTCATGGGATTTTATATGGGAGATATAAGACGCAACTTTCTTCTTTTTAACCTGGGACAATAGCACTTTTGTGGCTTTATTTCCATGCGCATAATATTTATATTGGGTGGACAGGAATAATTTCTCTGTACTGGCGTTAAATATATTTTTTTAATTCTGACCTCAGAGTATCAAGGTGTGCCAAAGTGTCTGCCTTCAATGTTCTCCTGTGCTGAATCTCCAATTTGAAGGTTTTAGGGTACGGTAAGTTCTTCTACTTTCATTTGTTTTAGTTTTTTGACATAAGAGCCTAGGGTGATTAGGTGACCTGTTATGACAGATTTGTGAGCGTCCCAAATTACTGATTGAGTCAGATCCTCTGTCTCGTTTATACTGAAGTACTCTTCTATCAGATTCACTACTTTTGGGATAGAGGAGGCTCATGTTAGGAACTAGAAGGGTTAGAAAGACCGGCCGTGGTCTGAGAAAAGTATATTCCCAATTTGAGATGAAACGCAGTGCTGAAGGGAACATAATCCAATCTCTGATATGAGTGGTGGGCAGAAGAGAATTATAATCCTTATCATTGGAGTGCATTGCCCTCCAAGCGTCAATGAGTCCTCGACTGGAAAGTACTATTTTAATTCTTCTCAACGCTTTTTTTTGACATTGTCGAATTTCCAGTGGAGGAGTCAAGACTGGGGACTAAAGTCACACTGAAATCGCCTCCCAGGACAATAATGCTTTCAGCAAAGTTTTCCATCTTATCAATAGATTCTAATAAACAGGAGGTCTGAGCTGTGTTTGGTGCGTAGATATTGCAGAGCGTGAATAGTTGGGGACCGAGCATACCCTTTACAAAAATAAATCTTCCCACCTCATCCTTTAATGCATCCTAGTGGATAAAGGGGGCATTTTTATGAATGGCTATGCTGACCCCTTTTGAGTTAGATACTGGGGAGGGACTATGAAACCATTGGTTATACAGCATGTGTGATAATTTTGGGATATGATTTTTCCGGAAGTGCGTTTCTTGTAACATTGCTATTTGCACCTTCTTCTTATGTAAGTGTTGACATATTTGGGTCCGTTTTGATGGGACATTTAGACCCCTGACATTGTATGTGCATATTTCTAATTTAGCCATTTACATAGATACTTATTTGGCTGATTACCATCCTTACCTGGTTCCAGGACTCGTGGAGTGAACAGCAGAGTGGGGAGAAGGAAATAAGAGGAGCAAGGAGGAAGGACCAAAAAGAGAAAAAGGGTGAAAAATGGTAAGAACAAATGCAAATAACATGACATTTAACAGAAAATGTCCATAATATAGATATAGGAATTGGGGGGGGGGTTGTCTACCAAACTTGACCACAGACCCCTATGAGCTAGCTATTGTGGGGAATACTATGTTCCGTATTCAAGGGAGACATATGCCATAAAATTATATAAGCTGAGAAATGGAAAGCAAATAAGAGAAAAAAGAAATGAAAACCTTATAGAAAAAGTATAGTAGTGAGCTCAAAATAAGTAGATATGTTCTGAAAACATTTGTACAACGCACTAGGTGGCGCTAGTCTACCAAAAATCAAGGTATTCCAGGATAGCTCAGCGATACCCAGTGCACCAAATCGGGTACGGTTATGTCTTCTTATGTTGAAGATGGAGCGAGGAGTGGAAGAACTTGGTACGTTCAAAAAAGAGAGGAAAGTATTTGAGGGTATAGCTTATACAACAGGTATAAAAAGTGGTTAATAGCAAACTAGAAATAACATTGGGTGGATTAATTCACCACTAATAGGACAGAAGATAGAGATAGTGTTATCTATTGGCATATCACATCTTGTGTTTTCTGCTCATCTTGTGGGAGTTTGGCCGGGAATCTTCTTAGATTCGTGCTTCCTGGGGGACCTCTGCTGCCAGTCACTCCATGCAGGTAGAGAGGGCATAGATGCCATGTTCTGAGCAGGACACCAGTCCAATATATCGAGATCTTGAATGTCCAAAGCTTCACAGACTCTCATTAGGTCTGCATGTGAACGGATGACTAGCTTCCAGAGTGGCGCATTAATTAACAGTCCAAAGGGGTAACGCCATCTATATGTCATTTTCTTCTGTTGCAAGACTTCTAGAAAAGGTCTGATATGTCGACGCTTCTTTAGGATCATAGGTGATAGATCTTGTTATAGTGCTATAATAGACCCTTCAATGTCGATAATCTTATTGCTGCACACCGCATCTAGAATTTATTCCTTTACCGAGAACCTTGTGATGCGGCAGATAACATCTCTAGGGAGTTCTTGTGGTTTCAGCATCGGTCGCAGAGCCCTGTGAATCCTATCCATTTCCAGAAGTTCAAGTGGGCAGTCTGGGACCAGGCGGGAAAAAAATGATTCCACCTGTTGTTTTAGGGAATCCAGCTTGACTGACTCAGGGACACCCTTCAGCCTGATATTGTTTCGTCTTCCCCTGTTATCTTGGTCTTCTATTAGGGCATATAAGTAGTTTGCATTAGCTTATGCATTATCCATTGTATTTGATACTTGCTCAACAAACGTGATAATGGTGTCTTGAGCGGTTTCTAGGGCTTCCACTCTGGCATGTAACTGACGCATGTCTCTTTTAATCTCAGACAGGTCTTGTCGGAGGGGTTCAATTGCGGCTCCTAAGAGGTCTCTCATGAAGGCTCTAGAGAGAGGTAAGTTATCTTCAGCTATGGCCTCCTCTTCCCCACCTTCTGAGTCTTCCTCTCTTCGCGCGGTCGCCATCTTGGCTTCTGAGCGGACTTCAGATTTCTTTACGAATCTGTCTAAGTTGCTTTGTGTTGATGCCAGTTTAAGCCTCCCTGGTGTTTCCCTAGGCTTTTCCTTGTTAATCTTTACCATTTTCAGCTGTTAATAACGCTGTAAAATGCTCATAGGGACTCTGTCTGCAGTGGAGCTCTTCACACAGCCTGCTTCAGGCTTGGCTGCCAGACTTGGCCCCCCCAAATGCACTATATGGAAAGTATACATCATTATTGGTATTTCATACCTGTGCCTCAATCAGTTTTCCTGGGGGGAAACCTCAAACAAATGCTGCATTAGCCAAATATATATAGAAAGTATATTATTGGTATATAACACCCCTGCTTCAATTAGTTTTTTGGGGGGGCAACTGGTATATCACACCAGTTGAAATTATTTGTTCCAACAGCGTTTGTCACTCTGTGTAGCTGGGGTAATGCAGCCAAACCGCATACAAATGCTGCACTACCCAAATGCACTATATAGAAAGTATAATATTGGTATATAACACCCCTGCTTCAATCAGTTTTTTGGGGGGCAACTGGTATATAACACCGTTTGAAATTATTTGATTTAATAGCGTTTGTCACTCTGTGTAGCTACTGTAACGCAGCAGAACCGCCAACAAATGCTGCACTACCCAAATGCACTATACAGAAAGTATATTATTGGTATTTAACACCCCTGCCTCAATCAATTTTTTTGGGGGGCAACTGGTATATCACACCCGTTGAAATTATTTGTTCCAATAGCGTTTTCAATCTGTGTAGCTGCGGTAACGCAGCAAAACCAAAAACAAATGCTGCACTACCTAAATGCACTACATAGAAAGTATATTATTGGTATATAACACCCCTGCTTCAATCAGTTGTTTTGGGGGGCAACTGGTTTATCACAATGAATTGTTCCAATAGCGTTTGTCACTCTTTGCAGCTGCGGTAACGCAGCAGAACCGCGAACAAATGCTGCACTACCTAAATGCACTAAACAGAAATTATATTATTGGTATTTCACACCCCTTCCTCAATCAGTTTTTTTGGGGGGCAACTGGTATATCACACCAGTAGAAATTTCTTGTTCCAACAGCGTTTGTCACTTTGTGTAGCTGCGGTAACGCAGCCAAACCGCATACAAATGCTGCACTACCCAAATGCACTATATATAAAGTATATTATTGGTATATAACACCCCTGCCTCAATCAATTTTTTTTAGGGGGCAACTAGTATATTACACCAGTTGAATTTATTTGTTCCAAGAGCGTTTGTCCCTCTGTATAGCTGCAGTATCGCAGCAGAAACACACACAACTGCTGCACAATACAAATGCACTATAATATACTTTCTATGTTAGAAAGTATATTATAAGTATATCACACCCCTCTGTAAGTCACACCTATCGATAGTACATGTATAGCAGTCCTTAAAAGGACTTTTGTGGCCCTATTAGGTAACGTTTGGTGTCCCTGCTCCACAAAGCAACCTCTCCTTACACTGGCAAAAGAATCAATGTAAAATGGTGGCCAGATCTGGTTTATTTATAAGGTAGGGGGTATGTCCATGTGCTGAAACATCTCAATTGGCTGTCCTGTACCACCTGATGGATGTGTCATGGGTCAAAATTTTTCACAATGTAAAAGAATATGGCACCGGCGAACCATATGTTCGCCCATTCATCGAACCGCGAACGAGTAAAGTTTGCCACAAAACCACTGCCGGGCGAACCGCAAGGCCATTTCTATTGCATATCACTGAGTATCATTGAACTTTGCATGGATACATTTTTGATTGTATTTTAAATTACTGTATGATAAATCATTTATATTTTTGCATAGATGCTTGTACCTTGTTTTACTGATTACACAATATAATTAAATAACCGATCAAACTCTTTTTGAGGTGTTTATATGTCCACCTCAGGATCAATAACCATTTTTCATTTTTTTCTTTGATCCCTTCTTTTATACAAAGCCTTTTGCTTTATATCCTCGACACACTGCCGTGCTCTGCATAGGTGGTACTCTGCAGGAGCACTCTGAATTGTGCCTGCAGTGGAGGCTGAGGACAATGTGGAGGATGAGGAGGCAAAGGAGGACATTGGAACAGGTCTCACAGCTTGAGAACATGGAGGTGGCCATGCTGTAACCTGGCCAAGTTGCGGGTGTGGCTGGGCAGGAGCCATCTTTACCCAGTGGTCCGTAAAGGACATATATTGTCCTTGATGTAAGGCATACACTGACAGGCTCAAGGACTGGCCCATCTTCTGTTTAACATACATGTGCAGGGCTGGTTTAGCCTTTTTGGAGAAGTAATGACAGCTTGGGACTCTCAACCTTGGCTCGGCACAAGCTATCAGTTCTCTGAAAGGTTCTGAGTCAACCACATGGAAAGGGAGGGACTGTAATACCAGCCACTTGGCCAGCAGCACGTTCAGCTTTTGTGCCATTGGATGAGTGCACGCATACTATTGTCTTTTTGCAATCGCCTCAGTGATCGATTGTTGGCGAAATGAAGGACGAGAAGTAGGAGGAGGAGCATGAGCATAAGGAACAGTAGATGATAGGACGGAAATATAGCTCCCATTTTCTGGGGTTGGTGGAGCCTTGACTGCTTGAGAGGGGTGCGGGCCACTGGGTGATGCAAAGGTTCCTGTGTCAGGCTGTACCACTACATTAGCACCACAGTTTTCCCAGGCCACTTTGTGGTGATGCTGCATGTGTTGACGCAGGGCCGTGGTGCCAACATTGGCACCCTGGCCACTCATCACATTCTGCACACAGATTCTACAAATGGCCATGCTGATGTCCTTTGGCAGCTTAATGAAAAATTCCCACACCGGTGAGTATGGCATTTTCCCCCCACCACTCCATGCTGACTGCCTACTGCTGCTGTCCCCATGAACCCATGCACCTCTAGTTCTTTCTGGAATTAGCCGGTTTATCCCGGGCACGTTTGGCTTCAGACCTCACACTGCTGCCATCCTGCTGACTCGCGGCCACGCTAGCACCTGGCAGGTTCAGCTGCTGCCTCACACGCATGCTGCCACCCTCATTCCCTGATGATGATGCCCTTCTCCTCACCTGACTCCCACATGTGATTAGCTACATTATCCACTACTGTCTGCAAATCAACATCACTGATGTCACCCTTACCAGTCTCAGGGCCGCATGTCTGAATGCTTACAACACGAGCTCCCACGCAAATCTCATCATCGCTACTTGCCCGCCTACTGGAGGAAGCAGCGGATCTCTCTTCCACATCTTGGCTCGGCAGTAGCTTCTGACTGTCCATTAAACCTTTCAAGACCAAGCCATTTTTGACCTTCGTGACCATGTCTAATTTAGCAAATCTGATATGTGTCACTTTATGTGCTATTAACTTTGGAATGTTTTTACTTATCTAAACCATTCTGAGATTGTTTTCTCGTGACACATTTTACTTCATTATAGTCATAAATTTGAGTCAATATATTTTACCTTTATTTATGAAAAAATCCCAAATTTAACAAAAAATTTGAAAAATTCTCAATTTTTTAAATTTCTATTTCTCTGCTTTTAAAACAGAAAGTGATACCTCATAAAATATTTATTACTCAATATCCCCATATGTTTACTTTATGTTGGCATAATTTTGTAAATGTCATTTAAATTTTTAGGACGTTAGAAGGCTTAGAATTTTAGAAGCGATTCTTAAAATTTTTAAGAAAATTTCCAAACAGACTTTTTAAGGAACAGTTCAGGTCTGAAGTCACGTTGTGGGGCTTACATAGTGGAAACCCCCCATAAATGACCCTATTGCAGAAATGACACCCCTCAAATTGCTAAAAACTGATTTTACTAACTTCCCACAAGAATTAAAGGAAAACGAAGATTAAATTTCACTTTTTGGGCAGATTTTCCTTTTTAATCCATTTCTTCTTTAAAACATGGAGGGTTAACAGCCAAAACTCAATGTTTATTACACTGATTCTGTGGTTTACATAAACACCCCACATGTGGTCGGAAACTGATGTAAGGGCGCAGAAGAAAAGGAGCACCATATGTTTTTTGAAAGGCAGATTTTGCTGGACTGGTTTTTAGATGCCATGTCCCATTTGAAGCCCCCCTGATGCACTCTTACAGTAGAAACTCACAAAAAGTTACCCCATTTTGAAAATTAGGGGATAAGTTGCCAGTTTTATTGGAACGATTTTTATTTGCTTCATATTAAGTTTTTTATTAGGCAAGGTAGCCAAAAAATGGCTGTTTTGGCAACATTTTTTTTATTTTTATATTTTACAACATTCATCTGACAGGGTAGCTCATGTGCTATTTTTTATAGAACAGGTTGTTATGGACGCAATGATATCAAATATGTATACTTTCTTTGTTTTAGTTTTACATAATAAAGCATTTTTGAAGAAAAAATACTTTTTGTCTCTCTTTTCTGAAAGTCTTATTTTTTTATTTTTCTGCAGAGGGTTGTTTTTTGCAGAAAGAGTTGACGTTTTTATTGGTACCATTTTTGGTTACATATAATTTTTTGATCATTTACTATTACACTTTAGGGGGCAAGGTGCCCAAAAAATTGGTTGTTTTGGAACTGTTTTTATTTATTTATTTTTAAAGCGTTCACCTGAGGGGTTAGGTCATGTGACATTTTTATAGAGAAGATTATTACGGACGTGGCAAAACCTAATATCTATAATTTTTCTTATTTATTTAAGTTTTACAGAATAATAGCACTTTTTAAAACAAAATAAATATGTTTTAGTGTCTCCAAAGTCTGAGAGCCATAACTTTTTTTTTTTTAATGATAGTCTAAGGTATGGTCTAATTTTTTGCGGAATGAGGTGACGGCTTGATTGGTACTATTTTGGGGGGGCATACGCCTTTTTAAACACTTGGTGTTGCAATTTTTGTGAGGTAAGGTCACAAAAAATGGCTTTTATTTTACTCAATTTTTTTTTTTTTTTGTATGATGTTTATCGGACGAGGTGGATCATGTGATATATTTATATAGTTTGTTGTTATGGACGCAGAAATACCTAATATGTATACTTTTTTTTATGTATTTCACTTTAACACAATAATAGCATATTTGAAACAAAAAAAAATGATGTTTTAGTGTCTCCATGTTCTGAGAGCCATAGTTTTTTTAATCTTTTGCGAGATTTTCTTATGTAGGGGGTCATTTTTTGCAGGATGGGGTGACGGTTTTGTAATGGATCTCCTAGCACCCCGACCGGGTACCTCCGTCAATAGATGCTCCTAGTGCTTTCCGAGGACTCCAAGCACTCCACTTGACACCGTACACACTGCAGACCCCACGAACCGCCGCAGCTTGGTTGGGGTCTCACCGTCCTCCACCCACGCTGGACCTACGACAAGGCTCCAGGCTCCAGTGGGTGAACCTCTACTACAGCCAGAGAGCAGGAACAGCTCTTACAAGAGCTAGTAGTTATGCCAGGGGAGTATAGAAAATCTTCAGCGTATAGCAATCCACCAGTTTTGATCAGTCATCCAAACACCAGTCTCAACATGATGAAGGATAAAACAGGAACTCTTTATTGAGGGCTACCCGCCTGTATTTATGCAGGTCCCCATCTGGTGGACACGCCCCTAGGGGACCAGAAGGGAGACTGCGACACACAGACACAACACATCCCCACAATGCATCATGGTTTCCTCCTCTCTGCCCTGGCGACACCCGAGGAGCAATCCAATTATCTCTCAGGACAAAGGGAAATCGCCAATACACATGTGGAGACAACAGGACAGGAATCACCACCCAAACACACAATGTCACACCCCCACAGCAAACACAGACATTTAACATATCCCCAGATAGCTCAAGTCTGAGTGCATATCATTAGGTGAATGGCACTCAGAATACACGAATACAATAATGTTAGCTATCTGGGTGCCCTCACATAACATACAATTTAACTGAACGCATAATAACATAAAATACAATTCCAAAGACAGATTTAAGCTGTGCGACCGGTCTGTCTTCTCCTTTAAAGTTAGTATGGGCCATAATCCTGAGGCAAGAGGCTGGCAAACAGCCCCCTCCAAAACACCGTGGCGAGGTTGGTTTCGTCACAGGTTTAATTGGTATTATTTTGTGGGACATACACCTTTTTGATCTTTCTTTTTGGTGTTGCACTTTTTGTGATGTAAGGTGCTAAGAAAAATTGACAGTTTTTATTTTTTATTTCATGGTGTTTATCGGATCGGCTGGATCATGTGATATCTTTATAGAGACTGTCGTTACGGACACAGTGATACCTAATATGTGTCATTAAATTTTTCCAATCTCTTATAAATGAGCGGATACAGGAAAAGGCTATTATTTTATTTTTAAGTTACATTTTTATTTATTTATGTTTTTTACTTTTTTTTCACACTTTTTTTAAAGATCCAGTGGGGCTGATGGCTGTACTATACTTTGCAATGCTCTTGCATTGCAAAGTATAAGATTATCAGTTTTACACTGGTAGATGGCAACAAAGGACGCCTTTGCAAGGCATCTAGTTGCCATGGCAACCATCGGTCCACTGCCATGGCAGCACAACATCCCGATGGTTAGGATGGGAGCCCCTTCCCTCTGATAACCCCTTGGATGTAAACGTATATATAGATGGTACTACACACCATACAGACTATCTAAGATTTATGAGAACACATCTAGCATATGCTGCAGAGGTTGCAACCAGATAGGAACCCTCACCCATATATTCTGGGAGTGCCCACTCATATCCAATTTCTGGCAAGGAATCAACAATCTTATTTTAAACACTATAGGAGTGAAACTACCCTTCAGACCGAAAATATTTCTTTTAAGATTAAACCTAGATAACCTTTCCCTTTCCCAAAAAATATATTCTATGTCATATACTTACAGCTTCTCTACAAAGCATAGCACAACTTTGGAAATCTACATCTACACCGCCGATCTCGCAGATAATTAGTAGTAAAGTTAATACTAATTGCAGATTCGAAAAGATGATAGCAAAAAGCAATAATAAATCAAATAAATACCAAAAAACCTGGGCACTATGATGAGCTACAACATATGCCACCCTATTAGACACATAAGAGTTTTCTGTTACTGTTTATATTTTAATTTTATTTTTTATGGTCCATGTAATAAAGAGTGTCATCTCATGTTTTACAATGATTAACAGGATACACTGTACTCTATTGTACTTTCCTGTACTTTATTGTCCTTTAACATCTTGGAATTGATGTTAAACTATTAAAAAACCTATTGAATGAGAAAGGCCTGGCGCCTGTTTGTCGGACATACTGTACTGTAGCAGTAACTGTAAAAAAAATCTGTAGGCTTTCCTGATCATTGTCCCTAGTGCCTGAAACGTCTCTCCCTAAACTAAGTTCACTGAAAAATGGCGGAGATCGGGCAGGAGGAACCTTTTTATAAGGCTGTGACATTACAGGGGCTAGCTGGCTGCTGATTGGCTATCATGTATGCAGCTCAAAAAAACATTGCTTGTCGGCAGCACATCAGCCTATGTAAGCATGCCAACAAACAATGAAACTATATGGGGATGGCAAACAATCATAAGATCATTCATTCCCATACAGCAGCAATTAAAAAGTGATTGCTAACAAGTGGGCAATTATCTGGAATGAACAATATGTTCCTATTCAATGCCCTGAGTATTAACCAATGTAAATGAGCTTATTTTCACCGACCATCCGTTTTCACTGTAACATAACCTAAGCCTCCATGCTATACCGTGACATATAGGTCCGAGTATTATATAAGCAACTAATGTAAGTAGAAAAATAAAAATTGGACAGTGTTAAAAACCTTACCCAATGCATATCCAATGCATACAGCTCCCTCTGAAATGGCGTATACTCCACCATACACAGATGTATGACGTAGATCTACCAGTTGTCCCATGATAGGCATGATGGATGCATCAACCATTCCAACGGCAAAGCCAATGGCAGTCACAAGACAGATAAGACCAAACAGATTGGAAGCTAGTGGAACCTAGAAGGGGAAGCAATGTATAGATGCACAATGTACAGATTAGTTGCTAGGTGTCTTAACAAGTACATTTGAGGCATCAGTAGATGAGGATCCTTAGCTACAACCAAGTAGACACTAGACCAAGCAAAAGCAGGTGCACCCATGGGGCAGAGGCCTTTCTACCATGCACGGATCTACTATATCTATACTGACCAATATAAAAACAACTCCTGTGATTAACATCCCGACAAAAGCACACAGCCACCTAAAAAAAGAAGACATTGGTTTAGTCTTCAGAGAATTCATAAATATAATTTATGAATAGCTTATTACTGAAGAAATCTGACAGGCCCTACTCTAAAATATTACTTTTATTAATATAAATTAAGACAACCTACTTCAAAATCAAATGATATCTGTTAACTATTTAACAATAACAGGAAACCAAAATAAAGTAAAGTATAGGGCACAGTGAGTGTTATCTCACAGATAATATAGTGTAGACTGCTATTGCAGTCACTCACGGTTAGATGGATCACAAATGTTCCTGGTTCACCACTTCTGAAGTCCCAACACGTTTGCCCTTTCAAAATGTGCATGTCACGATCCCTCCCGTGACAGAGGTTAGAAGATCTCAGAGACTTGCATCATGTGAGGCTATCTGACAGCTTCTCGGTTTTCACTTTGCAGTGTTGTTGTTCGTATGACCACACCTCTTGTTTCAGGTGTAGCTTGTGGTCATTACTGCTCCTCTATTTAGTCTGGACTCACACTTCTTACCATGCAGTTGATATTATCTGCCTGGTGTTGGAAGAGCTGGTGTGTTGTTCTCATCTGAGTTCCTGCTCATCCATTTTCTATTGAAGATAAGTGTACTTCCCTGTCACGGAAGGTGTACAGGAAACAAGACAACACAAAATGAATATACGACTCACTGGATCCAGAACTAAGGAACAAAAAGGAGACCCCTGCATCAGACCTGGCACTCTCCCTGACTGCTCAGTCTATGCGAAAATCCCAATGGTAGATGATCGCATATCCTCATACCTCGACTGTATAACACCTGAACACCCTATAATAGTGAGGGGACACGACCACCGGCTCCCTACACTAGATACGGAGGGAGTCAGGGTCACCTGGGATTCAGCAAACAGAAAAACACAAATGAAAGCACTACACTTATCTTGTAGAAGACTGGGAAGTAGGATCAGCATGCACACACACTCCAGGAAGTAATATAACAAACTGATGCACTATGGGGAGGAATTTAAAGGGATGCAATCAGTACAACTACATGACAGCTGAGAGAGGCTAACGAGATGAGGAACTGAAAGCAAAACAAAGGAAGCTCAAGGAGGAGGTTCTGAAAGGCATCTGTCAGAGCTTCTCAGATGTTTGGTGGTGACATTCCCTTTGTATTTTGTTGTACCATTTTGTTATTAGTTTCCTAGGCCTCAGGGAGATGCTGGTTCGTTCATCTCGGAAGGAACCAGTGATCTCAGACCCTGTCACTACTCCTAGGGATTTTAGGGTTTCTAGGGCCTAGGTTTACGGTGTATGAATATTCCCACCTTCAGGTTCTATTCATACTGACAGGAGTCAGGGCTAGGTTTAGGGTTTCCTCGGTGTGACCTTTTTTCCTTTCCATAGCCATGAGGCC
Source organism: Bufo gargarizans (assembly GCF_014858855.1). Classification (NCBI taxonomy): domain Eukaryota; kingdom Metazoa; phylum Chordata; class Amphibia; order Anura; family Bufonidae; genus Bufo; species Bufo gargarizans. The sequence continues at coordinate 26,889,609 of NC_058081.1, forward strand.
TAGTTTTCTGTCATTTTCCTTCTGTTGTTATTCTGGTGTTTATCCCCTCGCCCTACTTTGTGACAGTGCAGGTTTATCAAGAGACAATTAGAAAACATGCCCAACTGCACAAAAATGAATGCCAGCATTTGATAACCACCTGCTCGATTATTTCTTCAGTGATAAGTTATATTCATTACCCTACCACCATTTATCATTGGACTTCAGTGAATAGTTAGAATAGACTGACCTCCCCATCTTGTATGCCAGAATGCCAAACAGGTTGGTACATAGGAGGTACAAAATGCCACCAGGTAGGAAAACAAAACCTGTTAAAGTAAACATGTGTGGGTTATACCGGGGATTATAGTCAATGTGTAATTATTAACCTCTGTCACCAACCTGTCTTTGTCCTCAGGATGAAGCAATTGTTTTTAATTTTTTCATTGTCACATTGCAAGAGCTATAATTTTGCAGTACACCCAACAACTTACTCCTTAATTTGTATTAACTCTTTTTTGGGTGTATGGGAAAAGCAGCAATACCGCCACAGATTTTTTTTATTTTAAAAGTTTTGTGGCGTTTATTTTTGTATAAATAAACATAACTTAAAGGGTTCCTATCACCACGTTTTGACATAATTAGCTATCAGACACTAGCGATCCGCTAGTGTCTGCTCTACCAAATAACTTTGAGTGCAGCCGTTTGCCTAAAAAACAAACTTTTATTGATATGCTAATTAGCCTCTAGGTGCTATGGGGGGTCTTTTCAGCACCTAGAGGCTCGGTCTACTCACACAAAATGCCGCCCAGCGCGTCCCTCCAGCCCGCCCATCTCCTCTGGAATGCGATCCTCCCTCTGAGCCAGCGGACGAATTCTCGCACCTGCGCCGTGTGCGTCTGTATTCGGCACAGGCGCAGTGACTGTCTGAACGCTCCCTGCGCCGGCATCTCCACTGCGCCTGCGCCATCTGTTCCTCAGAGCACTCTGACATAATCAACGCAGGCGCAGTGGAGATGTCTGTGCAGGGAGCGGTCAGACATTCACTGTGCCTGCGCCAAATACAGACGCGCACGGCGCAGGTGCGAGAATTCGTCCGCTCGCTCAGAGGGAGGATCGCATTCCAGAGGAGATGGGCGGGCTGGAGGGACGCGCTGGGCGGCATTTTGTGTGAGTAGACTGAGCCTCTAGGTGCTGAAAAGACGCCCCCATAGCACCTAAAGGCTCATTAGCATATCAATAAAAGTTCGTTTTTTAGGCAAACGGCTGCACACAAAGGTATTATAATAGCATTGTTTGGTAGAGCAGACACTAGCGGATCGCTAGTGTCTGATAGCTAATTATGTCAAAAAGAGGTGATAGGAACCCTTTAATTCCCTGGGTTAGTACGACCACAGGGATACCAAATACTTAGAGGTTTTTCTTTTTTTTTTTTTTTTACATTTTACTACTTTTGCACAATAAAAATCCTTTTATAAAAAAAAATGGCATGATACATGTAGATGCCATTTGCTGAAGTGAGACAACCCCTTTAAGACCCTCTTACACATGTTCTCCTGGGAGATAAGCTGTGGCCAGTAGTGTTTGGCAGCTGCATCTTCAACTCTCCCCCATTAAATACACATACATGTTCGGCTAAGTCAAACATAGATGTCTGTGAGGGAGGCGGGAGGGATAGCGGATCATTTTCCTGCCTGTCCGCTCTTGTGCTTAGCTCAGGAGGCGCTATGACCTCACTGCATCGCACCTACTGCAGAGGAGAGTAGGATGCTCCATTCATCAGGGAATTGGGTTAGGTGCGTGTTATTTCTTATTTTATTAACAATACAGGTTACCCGATTGGAGGGTCCTTGAGCATATATATATATATATATATATATATATATATACAACACTTATAATGATAACTCCATCTGTGTGGATAGTAATGTAAAAACTCCAGCAAATAGCGTTGCAAAAAAGAATCTTTTAATAGACATATGCGGCAATGTGTAAAATTCATGACGTTTCGGCCATACATTAGCCTTCATCAGACTACAGCAAAACAAAAGAAAGAAAAGAAAATAATATGAACACATCTTATATATACATATTTATAAAGTGTGCCATGGCAAGTGACATAGAATGTGGCACATAAGTATAAAGCAGTAAATCAGGTAAAAAACAATAATTAAGGTCCAGAGAATTCTGTAATTTTGTCCAACAATCCGTGTTCAGACATATCCTTGGTGCGGGTAATGTATTCCGATCCCATTTTCAATGAGAACATATTAAGGAATATAATGTTCATGTGAACAGCAGTCCATAGAATGCTTACAAGTCCGTGGGCATCAGCAGCGTTATAGAAATGGAGCACAAATATTGTCATGATAAAAGATAATTTCAACAGTACTAAGATAAGATATCCCTATGCTGCAATTAAGTGCCAGTATATAGATCTAACCTGGATAAAATGAATTGGCAGTGGATCCATGGATAGATGGGAGGGAACGGAGAAGGGGGAGAGAGAGAGTGAGAGCACAAGGCTGGAGATAAGGTAAGTAGAATACATACTATATAACGCATGGCTACAGGTCATATATGCAGTTTGTCATAAGTGGACTAGTATTGTCCTACCTTCTGCCGCTTAGGGATGGATGTCCAGGATGTGGGCGTAGTGTGAAATGTGCAGTAGCACTATCTGGGATGCGCCTCTGAGATCCAGGATGCGCGCCCTTATTTGAAGGAGTGTGTCCAGTAATGAGGGTCATGGCGCATGCGCACTGGGTGCCGTTGCGTGTCACGTCTCACTCCTGTTTATAGGTAGGATCCGGTATGACTGGTATGAATGCGCCTCAAGCCTCGCTTGAGGTGTTGGTGTTGCGCATGCGCAGATGGTATAGGTGCGTATCAAGCCTCGCTGTGAGTGTCATTATGAGTGTACGGGATATTTGAAGAGTACAGTATCGCAATACCTGATGTAGGGTAAAATAGGATAGAATGAAAACGGACTGATCTATGGGGGAGAATAAGACATAGAAGATAAAAGATAAAAGGACATAAGGGACATAAATGCGGATAGATGATAATGATATAAGACATATGGACATATAGACAAAAGACATTAGACAGTCATAGGAAATATCAGGAAGATAACCTATAATAACATGAAAACATGGATACTATACCATAACGTGAAAAGGATACTATGGATGACCCAACGTAGTGAAGGGTAGTGCGACTAATTCATCTAAAAGGAACAACAGAATACATCAGAAAGTGGTGGAGACCATGTTACCACATACTACTGTTGATATAGATAGACATATATTGAAATATATTGAAATATAGAGGTGTCTAGGTATCAAAGTAACCGGACGTGGGGGGAGGGTTTTTATAAAAAACGGATTATAGTGGTCAAATGGGAAGTAAGGAGGGACAACTTGGGTATATACTGCTGGGTATCAAGGTCTGGTATCTGTTATTATGTAACGGTTCGTTCAGATAAGGCTATGTATTTCATAGTCCCTATTTAATCCTTTAGGTTCCAGACTGTCAAGTGTATGAATCCAATATGCTTCCCTCTTTTTCAATAATTTGATTCTATCACCTCCCCTCCTACTGGGTGTCACCTGTTCGATTATTTGATATTTAAGTTGTGAGAGATTGTGGCCTGCTGATTCGAAATGTGCTGGTACCGGAAGTAATAGATTTTTTCGTCTGATATTAGATTTGTGTTGGCATATGCGATCGCGTATTTTTTGGGTTGTTTCCCCTACATATATCTTACCACAGGGACACTTCAATAGGTACACTACAAAGTTGGTTTCACATGTAAAGAAACCGCGAATTGGGAAGCTTTTGCCTGACTGTGGGTGATGAAATTGGGGTCCTTTTAATACATTCGAGCACTGGGAGCAATGTATACAGGGAAAAGTTCCTGTCTTCTGTTTCTGTATAAAAGTCTGTCTAGGGATGGTCTTAGTCGGGCCTATATCAGCCTTCACAATTAGGTCCCTTAAATTTTTGGGCCGGCGTGTACAAGGTAGTATAGGGTTTTTAAATTCACTAATGTCTGGGTAGGCTTTTTGTAACAGGGGCCAGTGGTTCCTAATGCTATTGATTATTTTGTTAACACTTGGGTGGAAGGTGTGGACAAATGGTATCCATTAATGTTCCTAAATAGTCTCTGTAAATCTATGTCAAGTTGGAAAGTATCCAACTGATTAGATGGACAGTAAGAGAGCCCTTTCTCTAATAGGGACATTTCAGCCGGCCCTAGTGTGTGTGAGGATATGTTAATCACTAGTGATTGTACCTGTGATCTTGTGACGATGCCGGAATTTTCTCGTGTAGTGGTGTTGGTTTGTCCTCTTTGGCTTTGACTTTGGCCTCTTCTGCCCTGGGATCGCCGTTGTCGGTTGTCTGGTCTGTACTGGAAGTTAGTGTCGCCACTAGAGCCCGACTGAGCTGAATCCCTGGATGATGACCGTTTGTTGGTGTAGCTGAACCGGTTGTTGGTGGTATCTGACCATCTGTAGACTCGGTTGTGTCTGTAGTCTTCAGTATCCCTGAAAAATTTGTTCCTTTTTGTTGTCTCCACTTCTTTTCGTTGCTGTGCCAGGGATGTTGTTATTTTTTCTTTCAGTTGATTGTAGTCTTCTGGTGTTATGATGTCTTGCAGTTGTTCTTCGATTGTATGAATTTCTGTTTTAGTTGTACTGATGGCGTTATGCAAATATGAGAGAGTAAGAGTCATCAAGTCGAAGGAGCACTTATTTAGTATTTGTTCAAATTTTTCGCAGAATTCCTGATTTTCTTTAAAAAATGTTGGTCTAGTGCGTATGCATAACCCACGCGGGATGCGTTGTACCTTCAGGTATTCGGCTATTGTGACGCTGTGTAATTCATAGTTGAGCAATCGTCGAGATTCTCGCTCTAGGTCTCGCTTCAACAAATCAGATTAACGGAAATGAAACAGCGATTTCTAACACGTGGCTATCCACAACACCTTCTCCATGAAACAATTAAACCCAAAATAAAAAAACAATCAGGAATAACCAATAGGATACCATTTTTCCACACCTTCCACCCAAGTGTTAACAAAATAATCAATAGCATTAGGAACCACTGGCCCCTGTTACAAAAAGCCTACCCAGACATTAGTGAATTTAAAAACCCTATACTACCTTGTACACGCCGGCCCAAAAATTTAAGGGACCTAATTGTGAAGGCTGATATAGGCCCGACTAAGACCATCCCTAGACAGACTTTTATACAGAAACAGAAGACAGGAACTTTTCCCTGTATACATTGCTCCCAGTGCTCGAATGTATTAAAAGGACCCCAATTTCATCACCCACAGTCAGGCAAAAGCTTCCCAATTCGCGGTTTCTTTACATGTGAAACCAACTTTGTAGTGTACCTATTGAAGTGTCCCTGTGGTAAGATATATGTAGGGGAAACAACCCAAAAAATACGCGATCGCATATGCCAACACAAATCTAATATCAGACGAAAAAATCTATTACTTCCGGTACCAGCACATTTCGAATCAGCAGGCCACAATCTCTCACAACTTAAATATCAAATAATCGAACAGGTGACACCCAGTAGGAGGGGAGGTGATAGAATCAAATTATTGAAAAAGAGGGAAGCATATTGGATTCATACACTTGACAGTCTGGAACCTAAAGGATTAAATAGGGACTATGAAATACATAGCCTTATCTGAACGAACCGTTACATAATAACAGATACCAGACCTTGATACCCAGCAGTATATACCCAAGTTGTCCCTCCTTACTTCCCATTTGACCACTATAATCCGTTTTTTATAAAAACCCTCCCCCCACGTCCGGTTACTTTGATACCTAGACACCTCTATATTTCAATATATTTCAATATATGTCTATCTATATCAACAGTAGTATGTGGTAACATGGTCTCCACCACTTTCTGATGTATTCTGTTGTTCCTTTTTAGATGAATTAGTCGCACTACCCTTCACTACGTTGGGTCATCCATAGTATCCTTTTCACGTTATGGTATAGTATCCATGTTTTCATGTTATTATAGGTTATCTTCCTGATATTTCCTATGACTGTCTAATGTCTTTTGTCTATATGTCCATATGTCTTATATCATTATCATCTATCCGCATTTATGTCCCTTATGTCCTTTTATCTTTTATCTTCTATGTCTTATTCTCCCCCATAGATTAGTCCGTTTTCATTCTATCCTATTTTACCCTACATCAGGTATTGCGATACTGTACTCTTCAAATATCCCGTACACTCATAATGACACTCACAGCGAGGCTTGATACGCACCTATACCATCTGCGCATGCGCAACACCAACACCTCAAGCGAGGCTTGAGGCGCATTCATACCAGTCATACCGGATCCTACCTATAAACAGGAGTGAGACGTGACACGCAACGGCACCCAGTGCGCATGCGCCATGACCCTCATTACTGGACACACTCCTTCAAATAAGGGCGCGCATCCTGGATCTCAGAGGCGCATCCCAGATAGTGCTACTGCACATTTCACACTACGCCCACATCCTGGACATCCATCCCTAAGCGGCAGAAGGTAGGACAATACTAGTCCACTTATGACAAACTGCATATATGACCTGTAGCCATGCGTTATATAGTATGTATTCTACTTACCTTATCTCCAGCCTTGTGCTCTCACTCTCTCTCTCCCCCTTCTCCGTTCCCTCCCATCTATCCATGGATCCACTGCCAATTCATTTTATCCAGGTTAGATCTATATACTGGCACTTAATTGCAGCATAGGGATATCTTATCTTAGTACTGTTGAAATTATCTTTTATCATGACAATATTTGTGCTCCATTTCTATAACGCTGCTGATGTCTATGGACTTGTAAGCATTCTATGGACTGCTGTTCACATGAACATTATATTCCTTAATATGTTCTCATTGAAAATGGGATCGGAATACATTACCCGCACCAAGGATATGTCTGAACACGGATTGTTGGACAAAATTACAGAATTCTCTGGACCTTAATTATTGTTTTTTACCTGATTTACTGCTTTATACTTATGTGCCACATTCTATGTCACTTGCCATGGCACACTTTATAAATATGTATATATAAGATGTGTTCATATTATTTTCTTTTCTTTCTTTTGTTTTGCTGTAGTCTGATGAAGGCTAATGTATGGCCGAAACGTCATGAATTTTACACAGCCGCATATGTCTATTAAAAGATTCTTTTTTGCAACGCTATTTGCTGGAGTTTTTACATTACTATTGAAACGGGGTGGGAACCCGACTTCCAGCGGCAAACGGACGGCAGAGTGCCACGAAGTTTTGCTTATCCATCTGTGTGGAACCACAATTACCAACACCAACAAACACAACAAAAATAATACATCTTTATTAAAACATAATAATAAAAATAAATAAATATAATAATAAATCACATTATGATATCCATAGTCCTGGATGAACTCCACGTCATCAAAACATGTCCCTGAGATCCTAATAATGGTCAAATGGATCAGATATCAGTTTGAAAATAATAACTCCCCACAATTTTCCAGGTAATAATACTATCAATTGTCTATACTATTACAGTATAGTGTGCCATATTATTGTTGTTATTGTCCATTATCTACACTATCAGTATAATACATCAGCCAAAGTGTTGCAACAGAGTAATATCACTCAAACAATATGTCTGCCAACATCCACAGCAAGTGTTGGCATATAGCATCTGAGCCCTTGAGCATATAGCAGGGGAACAAATGGGTTCACAGTTGCAACGGGCGCCTCCCCCTAGATCCCTCTCTATCACGCATCCCAGGTGTAGGAAATGCTGAGTGGTATGTTACTGCCTAAAATGTCTCTTTATGTGTGTCACAGTGCTCCTACCTGTATACGGCTGGACCCCAGGCTTTAGCTCCAAAGCAATAAATATGGGGAATAATTGAGGGATTTGAAGAAATAACTTGCATCCAGACCTTGCGATGAAGTTCAATGGCAGCTTTACTTGAATAAACGTTTCTCCAAATAGTTTCAGGCTTTGTCTTGGTTCCAGCAGGCTTTAGCATTAAACTGGCAGGCAAACTCAACTCTGCTCTATTCTTCTCTCACTTTGCTGTACAAACAGGCTAGCTGTATAACTCAGTTTCTTCTGTATGCTGCACATCTTCTTTGTAGTCTGACTCTAGGTTATGCCAGGGAACTTTCCTCCTGGCTCCTGAGGCTTCAAGCTTTGGCCTCCATGGCTAGCAGAGCTTAAGGTGCTCTGGCTAGTGTGGGCACCTTCAGCAGAGATGTGCCTCTGCACACCATTCCCCTATTTAGGGGAGACCTAAACCTGGAACTAACTGGTCCCCACCTTTCCTGCAGGAAGTAGGACTAGCCCACTTCTCTCCAGAGGGAGGTTAGAATGGAATGGTAATTTCCATTCAATCTAAGTACAGCTCTGCCGTGTTTGCTGCCACCTGCTGGTGAACCAGGCATATTACATGAATATAACAGTTGCAAAAAGATTAGGAATGCATAGTGTATAGGACCTGGACAGAAATACATAAAATTATGTTTTGTTAGCTGATTAGAGATACTAGCATAGGTGTTCTGATATGTTTGTGGTTTGTTGTTTCTTCCTTCTGATTCTCTCCCCTCATCCTTTTCCCCCTTTTTTCTTTGTGTCTGGTACCGGCACATTGTTCAATGGCTCTTATGAGTAGTGAAGGCCAAGTTGGAGCTGTGCACTAGCATGTGAAAGTTCTTGAACTTTCCCAGTGTCTTGTTCCCCAGCCTCAGAACAGACTCCAGCATCGGATCAGTGGCGGCAGCACCACAGAGCTTTGCAGGATGCTTCTTCCAGTCCTTGGTGGATCCCAGGGCCTAGCCAGTCAACGTTGCCTGTGGTGGAGCCTACTACTGCTGAATCCTCTGTGTAGCCAGGAGATGCTTTAGTCGTTGGGCGAGACTGTCTGTCCCTATTGATCTTGTGTCTGAAATCTTAAAGTTTGTTTCTGGTGGTTCTGGTTCTGTGGACCATTCTGCAGCCAGGGTTTGTTTTGAGTCTCATGCTGCTGCTAGTTCTGGGCTTCACTACGCAGGGGCGTAGCGTGGGGGGGGGGGGCGGAGGGGCCGTTGCCCCGGGCACCAAATTTCAGGGGGCGCCAGGCAGCCGAAATTTCAATGAGGGCTACGGGAGCCTATGGCTCCCGTCCCCTCCGTTATGCCCCATAGGCTTCAGGCCTAGTGGCCTGAAGCCTATAAGGCACAAGAGCTATGCAGGACTCGGTCACGATAACCTCACTGTGACCTCCTGCGTCGGGTCTCGCGAGATGACGCGATGACGCGGCGCAGGAAGGCACAGTGAGGCGTTCGTGACCACCTGCGTCGGGAACAAGCGGGGATGGAGATAGGTAAGTATTTTTTTTTTTATGTTACCTTACCTAATTGCAGAGGCTCTGGGGGCAATATGGGGGGTGGGAGAGGACTGGAGCAGAAAGGCTATCCTATTCAATGGCATTGGCATAGTAATAAGAAGGGGCGATTATATTAGCAAAGAGGGGGCCAGTACATTAATAACAAAGAGGGGGACATTATATTAGCAAAGAGGGGGCCAGTACATTATTAATAAAAAGGGGGCCATTATATTAATAATAAAGAGGGGGCCAGTACATTATTATTATTAATGTAATGACCCCCTCTTCATTATTAATGTAATGACCCCCTCTTTATTATTAATATAATGACCCCCTCTTTGTTATTAATGTAATGACCCTCTCTTTGTTATTAATGTAATGGCCCCTCTTTATTATTAATGTAATGGCCCTTCTTTATTATTAATGTAATGGCCCCTCTTTATTATTAATGTAATGGCCCTTCTTTATTATTAATGTAATGGCCCCTCTTTATTATTAATATAATGGCCCCCCTCTTTATTATTAAAGAGGGGGCCAGTACATTAATAATAAAGAGGGGGCCATTATAATATACAGGGGGAATAATATTATGGGAAATGAAAGCTATCTGTCTGGCTCTAGCTCAGTATTGGGGGGCAGCAGGATGACAGTGTTGAGACACCAGGAAGGAGAGCATGATAGTAAAGTGAGGAACCTAAATTTTTTTTCGGTGAAACTCTGCAGAGACGAGAAGCGGCTGAAAGAAGTTATCATGGCGGTCTTATCTCTGAATGAAGACGTCAAGGAGAGTCTACATCACAGGAGACGTCACTGGATGTAACAGGTATGGTGCGGTATTCTACTGTAATAATAATGTCCATCCACATATCTGTTTCATGGTAGGGTTGGGGGAGAAGATTGAGAATTTGGCCCATACTGCCGAATTCTGGCCCCAGACTTCAGGTCACACTGTGTGTGTTCTGAATTCTGGGGGCTCACACCCATCTACTACATTATCTGTACTCAGAGAGTTATCTCTGTGTTATCTGAGGTGTTACATAGGACTGCTAGTGATCTACTACAGTATCTGTTAAAAGTGGCATGCCTGGGGTAGGCGCGCGGGGGGGGGGGGGGGGGCGCAATTTTTGGCTTGCCCCGTGTGCTGGCAACCCACGCTACGCCACTGTCACTACGTCTCTGTATCTGCTTCTGAGACAGTAGTTTAACCATTGTTAGACAAAGGTGCTGGCATTTCCCAGACCTGTGTTGGATTTGTGAATTGTCTCCTTTAGGATTTGATTTGTCTCCTGCAAAGAGATGAGCAAACCAGTTAAGATTCGTTTTGTGTCCAGTTTGCCGAATCTTAGAAAAAGTTCGGTTTGGACCTGAATCGGTTCCAATTACCCTGAAAGTTGGTATATAACCCCCTCTAGCTTCCTATGACTCATACTGTTTTAGGAAAACTTGTTATCTCTTTTTGTTCATTTTTTATGATTTTTTTTCCCTTCCCCCTCTGCAAGCTGTGGAGCGCAATGACAGCAATAGTAAATGATATCTGAGTGACACTGACATACATAGCTTTCATATATCAAAGATTCTAAAATTTGTCCCTTAGAGGAGGGCAGAAGATGTTTAAACAAACTTAGCTCTATTGTAGCACCCTGGAGCAGGGATACTTTGAAGGCTGGACATTTAGGGACATTTGCCTCTGTTTCCCCAATGCAAAGTCATCAACTCCTTACTTTATTTTACTTTAAAGGGTGAACGTGCATTGACTTATACTGTTTAATACTGTGTAACTGATATATATCTTGTTCATTTGCACTGTATTTGCATAGCACTGTGGAAATGGTTAATGAATACTGACATAATTTTTGGGGCTTTCAATAAGAAGCTGGTCATTTTCCACAGCTGCCATAAGGTTTAAAGGCGCTACATCCGAAACAAACAAGTTCGGACTGAACTCAGTTCGGTCCCAACTGGTATTGTAACACCCCAGAGTTGTGTTATTACACGCCTCTACCCCGCTAATATCTTCTAAGAACCTTTATACTGTCATTAGATGTAATTTATATTATGTCCTCTACAAATGTGCATACAAAACTATGTTAAAAGTAATTGTTCATGTCATTTGCCTGGTTACTAGTAGGTGGCAGCAACACATTGGCAAGTATAGTTTAGTGTTTAGTGAATCTGAGTTGGAATGGTTTATTCCAGCTTAGCTCCCCCTCTGTGGAGAGGTTGGCTGGTCCCACATCCTGCAGCATGGGTGGAGAAGGACGTTAGAGTCAGTGTAGCCTCCCCCTTGCTAGAGGAAGGCTATGGTATGATAGCGTTCAGGAGTTCCCCTGCATAGGCAAGACAGCAAGGACCTAGTCTTGGCTGAGACTTGGCCATATACCCAGCTTTAGCACCTTAAGCTCAGCTGAATGAAGAAAGCAGAAACTACAGACAAACACCAGACTTCTAGGAAGAAAGCATCCCCTGAGAATCCATCTGTGAGATAAGTCCAGAGTCCTAGGAGAAGCCAATTCCTCCTCAGCTAGTCTGTCCCCACACAGCAGAAGGTATCAGATAAGTGCAGAAGCTAATCCTGCCTCGAATACAGAGATACCAAGCAGATGTTTTATCCGGCAAGCTTCACATTTAAAGCAGAAGTACACATTCCTGCCAATGATTGCCAAAACCTGCTGGGACCAAGAGACCAAAGCTGTATACTGCTTGGATGAGAGTTACCTCAAGTAAAGAAACGTTTGAACTTCATCTAAAGGTCTGGACATTATTTCTTCTGCAAAATTCCTCTATTTCTCCTACTATCACTACACTCAAATTTATTGAGCCAGGAGCCAGTAGTCCGGCCGTACCCACACAATTATCACTATCCTACAGAGACATTATAGGCCATTACACCACTCTGGCATTCCTAATCTGGGACGTGCGTTATAACACCTTGGAAGAGCCCTGGGATAGTAACCCTGAGCTCGCTGCAATTGACCTCACAAACAAATTCAGGATATATTATCCATCTGACCCTGCCTCTGCATTAAAGCGGCGTCAGCGAACCCATTCCTGGTCACTGCAGTATCACTTATCCTTACTCTTGTGGTAAAATATCTGGAAGCAGGAGTCTGTATGTTTGATGTCCTTATTGCTGTCCTCTAGGGAGACTGTGGTTTCCAGTGACAGAAAAAAAGAACAAGGTTAATGATAACTGGAGACGAGCTCAGCCTCGTTCATTTAATAATTGGCTTCAGGCCTTTTTTCTTTATGCATCTGAGTTGGGAGATACATTTCCTGATAAATGTGCCAGTCTCTTGCAACATTTAAATATTATTTTGGAAGCTTATCGCTATTTTTGTTGGGATGGCGCAGTTCAATTAAGGCTACTTTCACACTAGCATTTTGGCTTTCCATTTGTGAGATCCGTTCAGGGCTCTCAGAAGAGGTCCAAAATGGATCAGTTTTGCCCTAATGCATTCTGAATGGAAAAGGATTCGCTCAGAATGCATCAGTTTGCCTCCGTTCAGTCACCATTCCACTCTGGAGGCAAACACCAAAACACTGCCTGCAGCGTTTTGCTGTCCGCCTGATGAAGCGGAGCCAAACAGATCTGTCCTGGCACACAATGTAAGTCAATGGGGACAGATCCATTTTTCTCTGACACATTAGTAAACGGATCCGTCATGGCTGTATAAGACATAATACAACGGGATTCGTTCATGGCGGATTCTGGTAGTTGTATTATTGTAACAGAAGTGTTTTTGCAGATCCATGACAGATCCACAAAAACCGCTAGTGTCAAAGTAGCCTAAGATTAGGGGGGTAATATCTCTCCTTAGGGAGAGAGCACCTTAATCAGCGTGCGGAGACTTATAGGCCATACATGCTTCTCTGAAATTCTGGGAGGAAAGGGATGCAAATGAGCTCTTAACAAGCTTTGCCTCTAATGCCATCAGATGTAAGGCAGCTATCTTTTAAGTCAATGTTCAGCTCTTTAACTAAGCCTTGAGACATGACTCAATAATATCCAAGTCATGTCTCAAGGCTTAGTTAAAGAGTAGTGTTGAGCGCGAATATTCGAATTGCGAATTTTTTTCTCGAATATCGCAATTTCGAGATTTCGCGAATATTTTGAATATTGTTCTATATATTCGCAAATTCGAATATTCTTTTTTTTTATTTATTATTATTATATTTTTTTCTTTCCCACTTCTCTAAAGTTGTTCTTACCTGTCCTTTGGATTCCTGGCTTCCTGGCTGCTCCAGTCAGTGGCGTTTTCAACTTACTGCTATATTCCATATTAGCTAAATTACAATCTAATCTATATGTGTATTTTACGAAATTTCGCAATAGTCGAAATTGCGATGCGAGTAATATAACACGAAATAATCGCATGAAGATTTCAACTTAGTACTGCTATATTCCATATTCTAGCCTAATATGGAATATAGCAGTGCTAAGTTGAAATCTTCATGCGATTATTTCGTATTATATTACTCGCATCGCAATTTCGGCTTTTGCAAATGTTCTTAATATTGCTCTAACTTCGTCTTTTAGAATATTACGAATATTCTAAAAGACGAAGTTAGAGCAATATTACGAATATTCTAAAAGACGAAGTTAGAGCAATATTACGAAATTTCGTAAAATACACATAGATTGTATTTAAGCTAATATACTGCTATAGTAATATTTTTTAATAGTGTACATATTTTACAAAACTTAAGTTCAGAAGAGGCAAAAAAAAATTAGAGGAAAAAAAAGGGATTATAGCACTATATAAGCTAAATTACAATCTATATGTGTATTTTACGAAATTTCGTAATATTGCTCTAACTTCTTCTTTTAGAATATTCGTAATATTCTAAGAGACGAAGTTATAGCAATATCACGAAATTTCGTAAAATACACATATTAGCCTAGCCATAGTCAATTAGCATAGGAACGTTGCCTTATACTATCAAGATAAATAATCGCAATACGCAAAAAAAAAATTGCATATTATTCGCGATAATTGGAATAATTACGAATATTCGATTTTGACGAATATAACACGAATATTCATTCGAATATTCGCGAAATATCGCGAAATCAAATATAGCACCTCCCGCTCATCACTATTAAAGAGCTGAACGTTGACTTATAGGATAGCTGCCTTACATCTGGTGGCATTAGAAGCAGAGCTTGTTAAGAGCTCATTTGCATCCCTTTCCTCCCAGTAGCCTAAGATGTTATGTTTTGTGAGAAGTTAATGGTTCACCCAGCCCTGAAATGGGATGTCAAGGGTGTCTAGCTGTGGATACTGCCTCAGAAGTTAGTTGGACCTCTGCAGCCAGTTACTCCTCAGAGTGGCCTCCACAAGGGAGTTTGTTTCGCGTATAATGAATCTTCATGCAAGTGGCTCTCTAGTTGCAGGTAATGCCATGTTCTTTTTGTGGAGGCAATCATTCCATGTCCAAATGTTTTCACAGGGTTGAAAAATCTGCAGATTTCTGCTAAAGAACAGCTGTCTAAGAGTGATGAGGTGAATGATGAGGTCTTTGGCTTCTGAATCCTTTGCTTCTTTTGATCAGGCTTTGTCCACTTAGAATTATTTTGGTGTTGTCGCCTTTTTAGATAAGGCATACTAAAAGTCTGTGTTCTGATTGTTACCTATTCATCCTAGTGGACTTAATTCTTTAAGTTTTCATTTTGAGGTTTCCTGTTATGTTGATATGTGTTTACTGATGGGTTTTTCCTTGTCATGGGTTTATTTTGAAGCCTTTTCCGCTGGGTTGTTTCAGGTGCTGGTGGGTGGAGTTCTGCATTAACTTGATGATTTCTTGTTTGTCGGTAGTGCAGAATCTGAGGTTTGTAGTTTATTACTTTGTTGATTTTTGGCTGATATTGTCATTGTTTGATATACCAATGGCTGAAGAGAAAACAGTTTTGCCTAGTTTGCGTTTGTCTCTCTCAATACCCAAAAACTCCAATGTGAAAAAGGAGTTTAGGCTTTCACTGTCAGCATCATTAAAATTCAGTCTTTGTTGATTTGTTTTTTGGCTTAGAGTAAAACTACTCTGAAGGAAATGCAGTCTTTGTTAGGGTTGCTTCACGGTTGATTAACGATTCCCAGGGATCGTGTTTTTTCTATGTATATTTATTTGTCTACCAGAGGCTTGAAATCTTATAGTCTCATATACGTTTGACCAGGGTGTTGAAGGAGGACTTGAGGATTTCGTTGGAATTTGTAGGTAGTTGTAATGGTTGTATAAGTTGGCAGAAGGATTTTCAGGATTTAGTGTCTTTGCTCTTATTTACTGATGCTGTGGGTAGTATGGGCTATGGCTATGGTCACTGGTCGGCAGAGTGTTGGACTGACTCTTGGATTTTGCATAAGGTGATCAAAAATGTTGTTCTTTTGGAGCTATTCCCGGTTTTGGTTGCCATTGTGGTTTGGGGTTCTGCATTTCAGGGTTAGAGGTTATTGTTATTTTTTGACAACCAGGGTGCTGTTTTTGTGATCAGTACTCACTCTTCTAAATGTGATTGAGTGGTCAAGTTGCTTGCCCATTTAGTGTTATGTTGTATGCATCTGGACATAAGGTTGAAGGCTAAATACATATGTTCCTGGTTGCAAGAATGTAATAACTGATTCTCTCTCTCTCGTTGCCAGTGGGACAGATTCCGGGAATTGGCATGAGAGGCAGAGAGTCAGAGCACCTTGTCCATCCCGTCCCTGGGACTTAATTTGGGATTGATCTACTGTAATTTAGTTGTCACTGGTTCCTAAAACATGCGCCGATTGTTTGGCCGCATGGCATTATTGGCTCGTTTTTTCTATTCTTCGATCGAGGTATATAGTTTAGAATCAGAGGTTGGTTTGGCGTTATTACTTGTGTGTGATTTAATGCAGAAAGCTTTGTCACATTCCTCTATTGCTAAGACTCTATCTGATATTTATTTTTTGCTCATCCTTGCTGGTAGTGTGCCAATTAGACCTCTGCAAAGGATGACTTCCAGAACCTCATAGAAAAAGAGAAAAGGATCTCAGAGCTTTAAAAAACAAAACAAAACAAAAAAAACCCATTCTGTGACATGTTCTGATAAATTGTAATGACCAGAACGAAAAAATATCAATGAGATAAAGAACAATGCAAATATCGAAGTTGATGAAGTGTAATTAGATCCGAATTTCAGTAAAAATTTGATTCGCACCTGATATGGTTCTGGATCTGACTCCAATAGTCAGTGATGTATTGTTGATGTATTGCTCCGAATGATATAAAATAATTGGCATACGTACGCCTTGAAAGAGATCACACACAGACTGTCACAGAGAAGTCAGTCAATGCAAGATGCTGCGTTTATTGAGATTACATGATATTTTATAGCAAAAAAGAGGAACTTTATGACTCGGCTAATTTGATGATCTAATTGTCACATTACTAAGTCCCATGACAAGGTATCACATTATCACTCCATACTTTAGCAATGTCAGCACTATGTCAGCAATTTCAATATCATAAAGTGTTTAGTAAGGGATTATTAAGGGAGCTGGCTGCTACTTCAGGGGCCATCTTGTTTGTTAAGCAAACTGTTAGATATAATACAAGCAAGTATACATTTGATACTAGATATATAGATATATGATTCCACAACAGTCCCCCCTTGTAGACTTGATTGTAGACTTGATTGTAGACTTTCCCTAAACCTAGCGAATCCCCTGGCATACCATTCGTATCCTCTTCACCCACAGTGGCGACAACTTATCCCTTGTGAATAAGTTCCCGATTGAGCGGACTTCTGGTAATACCCTGGGATTCATTTGTCCCTAATTTTCATAATCTCTTGGATCTTCAGGCCTGGGTAGAGGAGGAGCTTCATCAGCGGGAGTTGGAGAAGGCGGGGGTGTCGGGAATGTAGGGGGTGTCGGGAATGCAGGGACGACATCCACATCTATTGCGGTGCTAGCCATTTGTTCATAGAGAAGTAGTATGGCTTCTTCAGCAGGCTTCTTTCTGTTGGTGATACGGTTAATGCAGGAAACAACAATTTTGATAAATATGTAGATTACCATCAATATTAGGGCTATCTGTAATATTCCCTGAATTATTCCCATCGTCCATCCACTAATTCCCTTGAACCAGTTACTGGGATTAAGGAATGAGAAAGTGTCAGACGAC
This sequence comes from Bufo gargarizans, assembly GCF_014858855.1. Classification (NCBI taxonomy): domain Eukaryota; kingdom Metazoa; phylum Chordata; class Amphibia; order Anura; family Bufonidae; genus Bufo; species Bufo gargarizans. Next base: position 26,907,140 of record NC_058081.1, read on the forward strand.
CATGTTGACTTATCTGCACTGTGAGACTCTAGCCATTCATCACGTATCTCACTCATCTTTTCCAAACCAGCTTTTACTTGTAGATTACCTTGTGGATCGATATAATGGCAGCATGCAGTACCTACTACCTGACACATACCTCCATCCTTTGCAGTCAAGTAGTCTAATACTAAAGTGTGTTGATTAGTGACTATGATGAGCTGATTCTGGACAACATTAGATGTATTCATCAGTTTCATAATTTCCCAAATCTGATCATCCAAGTAGTCGGTAGCCATTACTAGCTTGTCATATGTTTGTGTAAGCATAGGATAGATTAATAGAGTACTAAAGAACTTGTTGGCACCACTCATTTCCACAAGATGGGGTTTTCCATTTGGTCTAGGAATGTTATCTGCGGCTCTTTTATATAAGGTGTGTTTGGGGATAGCATTGACATTTAATTTTCCATGAGGCAGTGTAAAAGTGTGAGCCTAGCAATTGTACATAAACCTTTGAAATCCGAAGGGAGCCATTTATATGCCCTGTGTCCACATACTAGGTATATATTTTTTGGGACCGAAACCACTGTACTATTGAACAAACGAGTGATTAAGTGGGCTAGTTTGATACCTTCTGCCAGTTTTTGACCCTTTTCTTGACCCTCTGTGGTTTCACTAGTCATCCCTATTGTCAAGTCCTTTACGCTGCGCCGGGCGCAGGCCAGATCACCACTTGCTTCAGCATATATACCAATGCACTGTACTGGACTGTCTGGGTTGGAATCATTACAGCCTGATCTGTTATGGGAACTGAAAACCATACCATGGGTTTGTACCTGTAGGCAGTAACAGTGGGTCCAATTTGGGAAGCAGGATACATTGCTCCACATATAGTCATTCCAGGGCATTGCTATTCTGAGCTGAGGGTCCTGTTCTGTTTATCATTAGCCATGGGGACCCATCCCATGCTACTACTATTAGGGAAGCTTTTATACAACACTTGATGATGTTTGACAAACTTATTGTCCCACCCGTCATCATCCATTTCCGCCGGGGGAGGAATGTATGCACTGGTGGTGAGTGTCACCAGTGCTAGCAGATAAAAGAAAATCATTTTGTTATTTCTGAATCTGGCGGGTTCCTTATCCTTTTGCAGTGAGAGGCGTGGATCCAGGTGGATCTCCCTTCGAGCTTTACAGAAGTTGGAGTGGTCAGTAGTACTTGGTAAGGCCCCTCGAAGCGTGGTTCTAGGGTACTTCTGACGTGTTTCTTGACCACTACCCACTCTCCTGGTTTCAGAGTGTGGCTGCCTTCTAGGGAGTCAGGATCTGGAATGGAAGAAAAGACTTGTACATGGATGTTAGACAACTGTTTGCTCAAAGCTATCACATACTTTGCAACAGATTCATAATGCATTTGCAACTGTTGAGGGAAGTACAGCCCCATCCGGGGTCCCGATCCAAACAATATCTCATGTGGAGTCAGCTTATGGGGAGGTTTGGGAGTGTGTCTGACTGCAAAGAGTGCTATTGGTAAACACTGAACCCAATTGAGCCCTGTTTCCCTAGTCATTTTCAGCATTTTTGACTTTAATACCCCATTCAGTCTCTCGACTTTGCCGCTACTTTGGGGTCTGTAAGGGGTGTGGAATGCCAGGTGTGACCCTACCATCTTCCAGACCTCTTGGGTTAGGTTAGCAGTGAATGCTGGGCCCTGATCACTCTCAATGACCTCAGGTACCCCGTACCTACAGACAGTTTCCTGTATCAATTTTTTAGCAGTAGTTGTTGCTGTCTGATTCCTGACGGGGTAGGCTTCTGGCCACCCAGAGAACATGTCTACCACTACTAACACGTATTGAAACCCTTGGCACATTGGCATCTGGATATGATCAATCTGGATCCTCTGGAAGGGGTATAAGGCTTTTGGGAGACATTTTTTTGGCGTGGGCTCAGTCCTACCTGGATTGCATTGGGCACAGATTAAACATGACTGGACATATTTCACTAGTACAGGAGTGATTCCTGGGGCTACCCATATTTTATCGATGAGCTCTTTCATTATTGTCTTAGATTGATGAGTGGGCCCATGGGCCACAGAGGCTATTACAGGATAGAGTGCTCTAGGCAAGCACACTTTCTTCCCTTGTGTCCAAAGTCCGGATTCTTCTTCCAGGGCTGACTCCTTTAGCCAGGTTTCCTTTTCTGAGCGGGTGGCTTGCTTCTGCATCTGTTTCAGTAGATCCCATGATATTTCTTGTTGCTTGACATTCGGTTGTGCTAACATGATTTTATCTGGCTGTGCTCTTTCCTCTTCCATTGCTGCCTGTTTGGCTGCTTGGTCCGCCAATGCATTTCCTTTGGCTTCTGGTGTGTCAGCACGGGTATGTGCCTTTACTTTGATTACTGCTACTTTGGTGGGCAGGAGTACTGCAGTCATCAAAGCCTCCACTGCTAAAGCATGTTTAATTGGGGTTCCTGCTGCTGTAATGTAATCTCTGGCCTTCCATATTATTCCGAAATCATGAACTACTCCAAAAGCATATCTGGAGTCTGTGTAGATGTTAGCAGTGGAGTCTTTTGCTATGAGGCAGGCCTCAGTAAGGGCTATGAGTTCAGCCTCTTGTGCTGACTGGTCTGGGCGCAATTGCCTTGCACACAGTACTTCATACTCACTAGTAACTGCCATGCCTGTATGGAATTTCCCTTTGTCATCGGCATACCTTGAACCGTCTACAAAGAGTGTCCAGTGTGGGTTTTGCAAAGGAGTATCCTGTATTGATGGTGGAGTTCCTACTTCAGCTTCCATCATTGTAATGCAATCATGTTCTTGTTCTTTGTAAAGAGAGTCGGTTGAGGCCCATAGTTCTTCTTCCTGAAGATCTTCTTCAGCACGTAGATCAATAAAATCTGCAGAATCTCCATCTGCAGTACACTCAGTACACTCCCCCCTTGGGAGAGGAAGGAGTGCAGCAGGATTGAGGATGTGGCATCTCTGGATGGTGACATTATCTGGCAGAAGCAGGCTACACTGGAGCCTGAGGTGGCGTTGTGCAGTGAGGTGTTTAGGTTGTGTTTGTTGCAGGATAGCTGAGATGTCATGGGGAGCCATGATGGTGAGTGGGTGTCCCAGGACGATGTCAGCGGTAGCGTTCAGGAGAGAACTAGCAGCATGAACGGCCCTGACACAGGAAGGGGTGGCTCTGGCTACAGGGTCTAGACGTTTTGAGAAGTAGCCTAGAGGTCTACTACGACCCCCATGGCTCTGGGTGAGAACTCCAGTGGCATGACCCTGACGTTCCATGACATAAAGGCGAAAGGGAAGCTGATAGTTAGGGATGCCAAGAGCTGGGGCAGTGACAATGATTTGTTTGAGAGATTGGAATGCTTTTATGGCTTCTGCAGTCATTTGGAAAGGAACAGTAGCAATACGGGGTATGCAATCAAATAGTGGCTGCATTAGAACGGATGCATCAGGGATCCATGGTCTACAGTATGAAATGAGTCCCAGAAAGGTTTGCAGTTGGTGAGGGGTATCTGGCAGTGGGATGTCTGAGACTGCTTTCTTTCTGGCATCCGTAAGATGCTTACTGCCTTGAGAGATGCAGTGACCTAGGAAAACAACTTTTGGAAGACACAACTGTAATTTAGAACGTGAGACTCTGCACCCAGCATCCGCCAGGTAAGCAAGAAGTGAGGCAGATGAGTTCAGGCAGACGGGGTGTGAGTCAGCACAGAGGAGTAAATCATCCACATATTGTAAGAGTTCCACCTCTGGGTGATCTGCTTGCCATGGTTGTAAGATGGATGCCATTGCTTTGCTAAAGCAGGAAGGACTATTATGAGCTCCTTGAGGCAACACCGTCCAGGTGTATTGTTTTCCATCATGTGTAAAAGCAAAGAGAAATTGGGAGTCTTCATGTAATGGGACAGAAAAAAAGGCATTTGCTAGATCAATGACAGTAAAGATAGCAGCCACAGGAGGAATGCTAGCAAGCAAAGTGTGGGGATTTGGTACAATGGGGGTTTCAAAGACTGTAGCCTCATTAACTGCTCTGAGGTCTTGTACCATGCGATATACAGGAGGTTGTCCCTTCACACTCTTCTTTTTAATTGGGTATAAGGGAGTGTTACATGGTGAGGTGGTAATTTTAATAGCTCCATTTGCAAGAAGAGCCTGTATCTGGAGGGTGATAGCATCTCTCTGGGAAATGGAGAGAGGGTATTGTGCTTTATAAGGCAGTAAGTTAGGATTCTTCAAGGTTACAGTGACTGGTGGGACTTTGAGACGCCCAATGTCTTGGGGACCTTTGGTCCAAAGGGTATTAGGGATGAGGTGCAAAATGCTTTGCAGCGAATCCCCTTGTTCATGTGATTCAAGTGACTGGGATTTTAATGCCATTAGGAGGCAGGTTTCTTCAGGACTCAATGCCGTACCTAGAACAACTGTACCATTTTCCTTGAACTGGATGTTGGCACGTATTTTCTGAAGAAAATCTGAGCCTAATAGGTTATAAGGACATGTCTGGCTTACAACAAATTGTGACATTACTCCAGTGGGCAGATGTAACTGTGGAGATTGGCTTTGGGATTTAGTAGAGGGAGTAATCAAGAGAGGCTTAGTAACAGGGTTGTGCTGGGTGACCCCTTCTAAACCAGAGCAGGGTAAATGCATATCTGTGAGACAGGAAGGGAGTATGGCGGTCTCACATAACACACTGCGGGCTGCACCAGTGTCTACAAGGAATGAGAGTTCCTTCCCTGCCACATCGAGGGTGATTCGAGGGGCGGGGCCTGCAGGAGGGGCAGAGACTGCCATACACGGGGTGTCCCCTCCCAGCAACACTGGTTTGCCAACGTCCTAGTGGGATGGAGCTGGCCATGGAGGAGGAGTTCCTCTTTGGCTCTGATCTGCTGGCCACAGATGTTTGGAGCGACAGTTTCTCTTAATGTGCCCTGGTTTGCCGCACCCATAACAGACACGGGGGGGCGGGGGTCTTTCCTCTCTTTCTTCTCCCGTCATGACTGCCATGACTGATATGCGGGATTTCTTTGTACTACTCTCCAGCCCTTTTGCAACTTGTTCTAAAATTTCCAATGTTAATGATTTCCATTCTGGGCGACAGGTTACAAGAGCTTTGTTCAGATCTGGCCTAAGGCCATCTACAAATGACCGTGCTAGGAGTCTTAAGTGCACAGGTTCATTTGAACTGAATCCCATATCTTTATAGTTTTGTTTAACTCTTTGTACAAACTTTTCTACTGACTCTGCTTTATCCTGCACCATGTCTTGCAGGGTCGTGGACTGCTCTGCTAGTCTGTCTTTCGCCCACTTATATAATTGCTGAATGAAATCACGGCCAGATTCTGAATCACGAGTGTCATAATTTGCTCCAGGGAGTTCTGGTTGGCGTATGTGATCCATTATAAGTGAAGAAAATTCACCAGTTTTATTTTGTACAATACTTTGCAAGTCTGACCAAGTACACCCGTAGGTTTGATAAACTTGTGCCAATTTTCTATAAAAGGGCATAGGGTGTGTATCTGGGTCAGGCATGAGGTTCACTATGGTGAACAACTGCTGGGGGGTAAAGGACACATACTTAGGTGGCCCGACTGGGCGAGTGTTCAAGTATATTTCCCTTAAGGCTTCAAGATTTCCTTGTCCTATGTTATGGATCTCTCTTTGCAGCTCTGTAATTTGGTTTTGAAAAGACTCATTCATTGCTCTTGCTGCACCCTGCTGACTACTTAGGGTAATATCAGAAAATTGTCCAAGGTGCGGTGGGGGGCTGCGATATCCCGGGGTTTGTGCTGCAGTACCAGGTGCATAGTCCACTGTCTGCTGTGAGTCTTCCCCTGCATCTTCCTTTTGTTTCTCCCCATCCTCATCTTCCTGATCTACAGCACCACTACCTCCTACCATTATATGAGCTGGAGCTATGGGCTGACTGGGTAGCATGTAGGTGCCGTCAGGATTTACAAGTGGGTATATAGTAGTGACTTGTGGCATGACAGAAAGAGCAGGGTTTGGGGAGATTACAAGTCCAGCCTTGGGCGTTGGCGGAGGACAAGATGGCGTCACTGCTGGGACTGGTGAGACGTGCTGGGGGGCTAAAAGAGCATGATTATGTGGGCGTGGAGCACCACAGGCTAAGCACGTATCACGGGGGGCAGGGTTCTGCTGACCACAATGTGTACAAGTCCAACTTCCCCTTTTTCTTTCAGCTGCGCCACTGTTATAGGGCGGTGGCTGTTCCTGTACTAAGACTGGGCCAGGCCGATAATAATGGAGTCCTGATTTTTCATCAAACATTGCTTCTCCTTTTGTCTGTTCAAATTCTTTGCTACAGTCCAGCCATACCCTGACTGTATCTATCAACTTATCATCATTCAATTTGCCTCTTTTCTCAGTCAACAATGTCTGCCACACAGCAGAACACAACACACCTCCTTTTGCAATACCATAATTCTTTTCTAACTTGCTTAGTCCTTTGACATAACCTTTTCCTCTCCGGTCCGCCACGTACTGTTCAGGTGAACAATAGCCCTTCGGGACACTATTTCGGTTACCCATCTTTTCAAAACAACACGTTCTGGAGCCTTCAACACTTTCTGGAGCCTTCAACACTTTCTGTTTCTGATAGTTGGATTAGCACAGACACTGACAAACAAACACCTTGAGCTTGAGATTAACACACCACTGGGTTATCAGCAAGCCGTCTCCTTCCCTTCTACTATTTCTTGGGGTTACACACCAGGGTTACCCCTCAATGTAGGCACTTTAGGAGACTTCTATTGTTCTGTCAGTCTATGCCTCTCCTTTCTCCCAGAGACCAGAGAAACCAACCATACACAAAAAAATAATAAAACACAATACATCAAGCTTATCAATACAATGGGGTTCTTACTTTCATGCCCCTGAGGATGCCTCACTGTCGGTGCACCCCTCCCTAGAACAAATATGGATAGACTAAGCCAAGGGACACAGAATAGGTAAGATGAATATATTTTCTCACCTCTTATTACGGGCCGCGGTCCCGGTGTCCGTTGGCTTGTCTCTCTGGGTCCAGTCTCTGGGGGTACGCCAGCAGGAGGTCCAATCCTCAGGCCCCACGTTGGGCGCCAACTGATATGGTTCTGGATCTGACTCCAATAGTCAGTGATGTATTGTTGATGTATTGCTCCGAATGATATAAAATAATTGGCATACGTACGCCTTGAAAGAGATCACACACAGACTGTCACAGAGAAGTCAGTCAATGCAAGATGCTGCGTTTATTGAGATTACATGATATTTTATAGCAAAAAAGAGGAACTTTATGACTCGGCTAATTTGATGATCTAATTGTCACATTACTAAGTCCCATGACAAGGTATCACATTATCACTCCATACTTTAGCAATGTCAGCACTATGTCAGCAATTTCAATATCATAAAGTGTTTAGTAAGGGATTATTAAGGGAGCTGGCTGCTACTTCAGGGGCCATCTTGTTTGTTAAGCAAACTGTTAGATATAATACAAGCAAGTATACATTTGATACTAGATATATAGATATATGATTCCACAACACACCGAAGCCGAATTTCCTCATGCATCAACGAAGTGTTAGGACATGGTGCAAAGAACTCTGGGAATGAGGGATCACCCACAATGCCATGCATGCAGCCAATCAGTAGCCAGCCTGCCCCTGTGGAGTCACAGCCTTAAATAGCCTAAGCCATCTTGCATTCTGCCATTTTCCAGTGTGCTTAGTGCAGGGAGAGCCTTCAGCAGTCGCTAGGGACAGTGCTAGGAAAGACTTCATTGTGTTGAAAAAATGATCTACAAGCTCAAGGAAAGATTATTCTAATTGGGGAACCAAATTGCAGTTATACTGCTGCACTATATGATACATCAGTAATTCCAGCATACCTTGCTTGTGATTGGGGTACAAGTACGCAGCCATTTACGGGGTGTATTAATAGGAAAGATATGTACGTCCTATTAGCAGTTCTGGTTGATTTTATATTGTTTTATTTTTTTGGGGGGGCGGGTGTATTAATAGGAAACAAAATGTAAAAAATATATATATGTCATAATTGCAGTTCAGCGGTGAAGTTACATTGTCCTACAGCCATTTACGGGGTGTATTGAAGGGAAATAAACCTACTTCCTATTATCCGTATTGTTATTTTTTTTTGGGGGGGGGGGGAGTTTATTAAACAGAAATATATATATGTCTTAATTGCCGTTCAACTGTCAAATTGCATTGTAAGGCCTTATGCACACGACTGTTGTTGTGTCCCGTGTCCGTTGTTCCGTTTTACATGATTTTCTGCGGACCCATTGACTTTCAATAGGTCCGTGGAAAACTCAGCTAATGCACCGCGTCCGTGATCCGTGTTTCCAGTCCGTGAAAAAAATAGGAGCTGTCCTATTTTTTTCACGGACAACGGTTTGCGGACCCATTCAAGTCAATGGGTCCGTGAAAAAACACGGATGCACACAAGATTATCATCCACGTCCACGCGTCCGTGTCCGTTTTTTTCCTATCATTTGCATGGCAAACTAAACTTAGATTTTTTTTTTTTACTTTCCTTCATGTTTGGAATCCTCCAAAAATTAAGGAAGACACACGGAAACAAAAACGGACACGGATCACGGAACAACGGAATCCCGTTTTGCGGACCGTGAAAAAATACTGTCGTGTGCAGCCATTTAAGTGGTGTATTAAAAGGAAATATACGTGCGTCCCATTATCCTTTCTGCGGTGAATTGTGATTGTTATATTTCTTTTTTTTGGGGGGTGTAGTAGTAGGAAAAAGAATACGTCTTAATTGCCGTTCTGCGGTGAACTGTGATTATTTATTATTTTTTTGGGTGGATTTACTAATCAGTAAATAAAATAGATCTTAATTGCCTTTCAACGATTACATTGTACTACAGCCTTTTTTTGGGGGTATTATTTTAATTTTAATTTGATTCTTTCATTATACAATATGTCAGAAAGACAGGTGACATCAGACACCCCCAGCCAAGAGTTGGTGGGTTCCTCTGACATGAAGCTTAGTTGGCATAGCCTGCTAAGGCCCTGTGACCTCAACTGTCCTGTCCAGTTCTCTGAGTGCGAGAAGTATTATATGCCATAGGCTCGGCTCCACTTCTCAGTGAAGACGAGCTACTAGAGGACAGTCAGCAGCTACTGCCCAGACAGGATCTGGAGGAGACATCCGTCACTTCCTCCTTTAGGTGGGCAAGTAGTGATGAGGAGAGTCACGTGGGATTAGGTGTTGAGAGCGGTCAGGCTCCTGGCCCTGAGACCATTGAGGGGGACATCAGTGACGTGCAGACAGTAGTGGATGATAATGATGATGATGATAATGTAGCCGATTGCACTTAGGAGCCGGGTGAAGAAGAAAGGGGCTTCATCATCATCATCAGTAGAAGAGGGTGGCAGCTTGAGCGTGAGGCAGTGGCTGAGCCAGCAGGGTGGTAGCCTGGCTGTGAGTCAGCAGGGTGGCAGCAGTGGTAAGTCAGGAGCCAAATGTGTCCAGGGTAGACCACCTGCTTCGCAGGAGCCTACCTGCCTGGAAAGTAGTGATGCAGGGGTTCACAGAGGCAGTGGTAGCAGGCAGTCAGCGCGGAGTGTTGGGGGGGAAATGCCATACTCGGCAGTGTGGCAATTTTTTGTTAGGTCGCCGGAGGAGGAGAACATGGCTGAATTTGTGGGCAGAAGGTGAAGTTGGCACCACAGCCCTGCGTCAACACATGCATCATCATCATAAAGTGGCCTGAAAGAACTGTGGCTCCGATGTGGTGGTCCAGCCTGAAGCAGCAACCATTGCATCACCCAGTGGCACACACCCAATTTCATGCAGTCAAGGCTCCACCACCTCAGCCGAAGGGAGCTGTCCGTCCTTCCCACCATCTGCTGCTCCTCGTCAGTCATTCCTGAAAATGGACAGGAAACTTTGCATGCACTTCAGCCACTCTTACATCTCAAAGCACACCCTCCTTTAACTGCAGCGGCAGACAGGCATCGCCCAACATAGGCTGATATGCAACGTTTCCACCCGTTGGAATGCCACCCTTTATATGTTGGACCGATTATATGAACAGAGAAAGGCCATAAATGATTTCTTGATGATACAGGTGGACAAAGGGTCTCCCCTGTGTAACTTTGATGTTAGCCAGTGGCAGCTCATGCTTGACACCTGCCATTTGCTCGGGCCCTTTGAGGAGGCCACTTTATTTGTCAGTTGCCAGGACAACAGGATGAACAACGTCGTTCCACTACTTTTGATCGCGCATCATAGTGCTCAGGTCGAACAAATCGGGATGCTCGGGTGCTCTACCGAGCACCCGAGTATAATGGAAGTCAATGGTGAACCTGAGCATTAAACCAAGGCACCCCCTGCTCTGAAGAGGATAGGGTGCCTGATTCATATAAAAAGCTCAGAAATTGATGGAAAAAACACTAAAAATGGTTCGGGAACTGCATGGGGAGGATGCCTGGATGCATTTTGGACTCCCACTTTTACAGACTGACAGTAATATGCACAAAACCGAAGATAAAATCGATTTAAGATGAAAAATTGTTAGGAAACATACTTTCCTGTATATTTACATATATATAAAGTGCAAGTGCTACCAAAAATTACAAGGAAGAGGCACTCCGATACAACCTGTATATCACATAAAGGAGGGCCTCATTCACATTGTGGTACAATTGTTCATGTAGTTGGACTCCTACACTCATAAAGCCTATGCACTAAGTGAAAGGGCTGCCAAAAATTACAAGGAACCGACACTATAATACACGCTTTGTTACACATAAAGGAGGGCATCATACACAGCCTTGAAAAATTATGATTAATGGCCTACTGGTGACCCTCAAAAACATTTGGAGCAAGGGCCTGCTAATCTGACCATCTAAATCATTATGGGTGAGGGCCTGCTGACGTTTTGGTGACTCTAGATAACCTGAGGCTGGTTGCACGTCCCCGTGACGGCGACGATCCATTCGGATGTCTGACCTCTCAACTTTCGATGTTATTGTCAGCGCGAGCCACGGTGACTACAGGTAACAGGGAATCAAAGTTTCAATTGCAGAGGGGGAGCCTGAGAAACAGCTTTGGCTACCACATCCAAGCAGGGCAGCATGCGCGCAAATTACCTATTAGGTATAATTAGATGAGGGCCTGCAGGTGATCTGACCCTATAAAAGATTTTAGGCACAGGCCTGCTGGTGAGATGACCCTGTAAAATATTGTAGGTGAAGGCCTACTGGTTAGCTGACCCTGTAAAAATTATATACGAGGGCCAGCTGGTGAGCTCACCCTGTAAAACATTATATGCGAGGGCCTGCTGGGGAGCTGACCCTCTAAAATATTATACGCGAGAACCTACTGGTGATCTGACCCTCTAAAATATTATACTCGAGGGCCTGCTGGTGATATGACCCTGTAAAACATTATATGTGAGGGCCTGCTGGTGAGCTGACTCTTTAAAAAATTATATGCGAGGGCCTGCAGTTGAGCTGACCCTGTAAAACATTATATGCGAAGGGCATATATGCGAGGGCATTATATGCGACGAATAAGCATGTGTTGATATGATGGAAGAGCAGAAGGAGGATAAGATAAGGAAGATTCAACCATATACCCTTGTTTGTGGTGGAAGGGGTGCATGGGAATACAGTGTATTCAGTACATTATAAACAACACATTTAAAGTGCCTTTATGTTCAGCCGCTTTCCTCTGGTGGAGTCGAGAAGTTATGGTCAATCCAGGCCTTGTTCATTTTTATAAGAGTCAACCTGTCAGCATTTTCAGTTGACAGGTTGATATGCTTATCTGTTATAATGCCACCAGCAGCACTAAATACCCTCTCAGACAAAACGCTGGCGGCAGGGCAGGCCAGCACCTTCAAGGGAGTGCCAGTTCATGCCACGTGTCCAGTTTAGACACCCAGTAATTATAAGGCACTGGGGGTCATTGAGGACGCTGTACTCCTTCACCATCTTCCAGAATTTTTCCTTTCTTGTGACACTAGGCCGTGCTAAAGGGTGAGGGTGTTGGCGGGGTGTCATAAAAATGTCCCAGGCGTTGGAGAGTGTTGCTCTGCGTCTGTTGGAACTGCTGTGTGTTTCTCTTGTCTCCCCTCCTCGGTTGGCCAAGGAACTACGGACTCTGCTGCCATCGTTGTCAGATGGAAATATTTAGAGACATTTTTCAACAAGGAACTTCTGGTATTGCCTCCACCAGAGGAATGAGATATGAGAAGTTCTCTTTGTAGCGGGGGTCGAGAAGAGTGAACAACCAGTAATCCGTGTTGTCTAAAATGCGTATAATGTGTGGGTCGCAGGAAAGGCAGCCTAACATGAAGTCAGTCATGTGTGCCAGAGTACCAACAGGCAAGACTTCGCTGTCGTCATCAGGAGGATCACTGTCAATCTCCTCATCCTTTTCCTCCTCTTCCGCCCACCCACGCTGAACAGATGGAATTAAACTTCCATGGGTACTACCCTCTGTAGCGGAGGCAAACATCTCCTGCTCCTCCTCCTCCTCTTCATCATCCAATTCGTTCCTCGAAGATGTACTAAGGGTGGTCTGGCTATCACCCTGTGTAATGTCTTCCCCCATTTCCAGCTCTTTCACATGCAAAGTGTTGTCCTTAATTGTGAGCAGCGAGCGTTTGAGTAGACACAGAAGTGGGATGGTTATGATGATAATAGTGTTATCGCCGCCCACCATCTGTGTTGATTCCTCAAAGTTTCTTTAAACCTCACAGAGGTCAGACATCAATGCCCACTCCTCGCTTGAGAAGAGCGGAAGCTGACTGGAAAGGTGACGACCATGTTGCAGCTGGTATTTCACTACTGCCCTCTGCTGCTCACAAAGCCTGGCAAACATGTAGAATGTAGAGTTCCAGTGCGTGCTCACATCGTTTCAAGCGCTGCTGCAATGTTGACAGACCGGCTGAAGCTGTCGATGACTTGCAGAAATGTGCACACACGGTGCACCTTCAACAGTAGCACAGGCAAATTGGGATAGATTTTGAGAAACCACTGAACCACAAGGTTGAACACGTGGGCTAGGCATGGGATGTGTCTGAGCTTGCCGAGCTCCAAAGCCGCCACCAAGTTATGTCCATTATCAGACACCATCATGCCTGGTTGTAGGTTAAGTGGTGAGAGGCACAGCTCAGTCTGATCTCTTATCCCCTGCCACAGTTCTGCGGCGGTGTGCTGTTTGACCCCTAAGCATATCAGCTCCTAACGAAACGTGACAGCGAAACCTGGGTCGGGCGATACCGAAGTGTGCATACCATTGTTTTATGCGTTTTATCAGAGACTCTGTTGTAAGTACAATAAATCTTTGCATGTGACGGTGGCAGTCTGGGCTTCACTATTGTTGCAGCCTTTAATTACCCACAGGAGTGTTGGAGAGAGGAGGGATCCTCGGGTATACCCCTTGCAGATCTTTCCCCGTGCCTTTTGTAATCCGTACAAAGAATGCAGGAGGTGTATTAAGCAGCGCGGTTTTCCACTTTCTTGATTTACTTGCTTCTGTGATCTTCCCACATCGCATTGAAAACCTGCAGCGCAAGATTACAGATACAGATACATATACTAGTGACTTTTTTTACTGTGAATATCAGCTTCAGCACTGCCTGTTGCCGCTTCCCAAATGCAGTGCTACACTGCTTCCAGCTACTGACTGATGACTGACTGGTGCTGCACGTGGATAAATCAGAGGTGGAAGTGGAGGAGGAGGCTAAGTGGGGTTTGGAACCACTAACGTAGGTGCTGGCAGGAACCCTGGTCGACATAGGGCCCGCAATCCTTGGTGTCGGTAACACCTGTGCCATTCCAGGGTACGACTCGCTCTCGGCCTCCACAACATTCACCCAGTGTGCCATCAGGGAAATGTAGCATCCCTGGCCGAATGCACTTGTCCATGTGTCCGTGGTTAAGAGGACCTTCCCAATAACTGCGTTGGTCAGGGCATGTGTGATGTTATAGGACACATGTTGGTGTAAGGTTGGTGTTGGTGTAAGGCGGGAACGGCACACCTTGAAAAATAGTGGAGATTGGGGACTGCGTAACGCGGTATGGCCGCCATTATCAGGCTGCGGAAGACCTCAGTGTCCACAAGCCTAAATGCCAACATTTCCAGGGCCAGTAATTTGGAAAGCTGCACATTTAGTGCTATGGCCTGTGGGTGGGTGGCTGGGTGTTTTCGCTTGCGTTCAAAGACCTGGGGTAAGGACATTTGGACGCTGCGCTGGGACACAGAAGTGGATGTGGTCGCTGATGGTGCTTGCGAAGGTCCAGGTGCAGGGCGGGAGGCATCCTGGCCTGCGCCTTCGACAGGGGATTGGCCAGCACGTAACATAGGGGAAGAGGAGGCAGTGGTGTGACCCGCAGACACAGATTGTGGACCCAGGTGTTCGGCCCACTTATTACGGTTCTTGGGTGCCATGTGGTGGATCATGCTGGTGGTGGTGAGGTTGCTAGTGTTCATGCCCCGGCTCATTTTGGTGTGGCACAGGTTGCAAACTACTATTCTTTTTTCACCCGCACTTTCCTCAAAAAAGCACCATACTGCGGAACATCTACCCCTTGGCAATGGAGATTTCTGCAAGGGGGTGCTCTGTGGAACAGTTGCCGGCCTATTTGGTGTGGCCCGCCTTCTCCCTTTTGCCACCCCACTGCTTCTTCTGGAATGTTGTGGTGCTGAAGATCCCTCTCTCTCTGTACTGCTATCATCACTCGGCTTTCCACCTCCCAGGTTGGGTCAGTGACCTCATTGTCCACCACATCCTCTTCCACTTCCTCACCCTGATCATCCTCCTGATTTGTTGACCTAACCACAACCTAAGTGATTGAAAACTGTGTATCATCCTCATCATCAACCTCTTGAGACAGTAATTTCTGTTGACTCATTGGCAACTGTGTCTCATCATAATCCACCTCATTAAACACTAATTACCATTCCCCACCATCATGTTCTTGTGACTGTGGATGCTCAAGAGATTGGGAATCAGGGGACAAGATCTTCAAGCATGCTTGGCGAGAGGGCCAAATCAAGTAATGGCGATGAAAAGAGGTCCCCGGAATATTCGAGTGTGGGATCACTTGTTTGGCCATACTGTACATGGTGGGAGGAAGGAGGATCAGTGTGAGGATCGTGTTTACCAGACTCCTGGCTACTGAGACTGTACTTGGTGGAAGACAGGGTGGTGCTTTACCGACTGGAAGCATTATCTGCTGCCATGCAACCGACTACCTGGTCGCACTAGTCTGACTTCAAGAGTGGTTTCCTGCGCCACCCTGCAAACTGGGACATGAAGCTAGGTATCGTAGATGATTGTTTTTCTTGTGCTCTGGCAGCAGGCACAGTTTCTCCGTGCCCAGGGCCATGGCCTCTGCGTACACCATCAGCATCACGGCCACTTCCCTATCCCTTACTGCTCGCCTTCTTCATTTTAAATGTGATATATGCTTGAAAGTATGTCACACATACAGTAGGATTTGGAATTGTATGCACAAAACAATTTACAAAGGTATTTATGATTAGGAATCGTTATACAGGACAGGTACCACAGGTAATGTCACTGTTCGCAGTGTCTACGGAAAAAGATACACTGGATGTCACTGATATTTTAGGGATGCACACACTTTAAACAGAAGATGTGGCGCAGATAATTTAACAGTCCGCAACTGACATAGTCTACGGAAAAAGTGCACTGGATGTCACTGATATTTTAGGGATGCGCACACTTTACATAGGAGATGTGGCGCAAATAATTTAACTGTCCGCAGCGGCCAATTACACGGTATTTAGCGCAGGATGCGCTAAAAATATTTATCGCTGCTGTCACACACAATAGTCCTTAAAACTTTTGGGTCTCTGAAAAGTTTTTGGTGTTAAAATCTACGTATTAAACTCCCTACACTCCTGTCCCTTCCTATGCACAGCTCTCCCTAACACTGAGCAGTTTAGTGCAGGTTGCGCTACAAACATATATTGCTGCTGTCACACACAAAGGACAAGGACTTTTGGGTTTATTTGTCCAAAATAAAATATTTAATTACATTCCCTACACTCTCTGTCCCTTCCTATGTTTAGCTCTCCCTGACTACGAATGAGCCGAACATGCGTCATCGGGTGCTATATAGCACACGATGACACGTTCCGGCCAGCCAATCACTGTAATGCCAGTAGCCAGTAGCCACATGAGCCCAGTGAGGGCAGTGCCTACCTGCATGTTTATTGGATGTGTAGCAGCCAAGAAACGTGCGGGGAGGAGACTTGTGCATGGCGCTCGAGCTGAACAGGTGTTTAGCCGAGCATGCTCGATAATCACTACATTCAACTGATTCATGTCCTGGAACAGTTGATGCTAAATAGGAGACGTGGCGACTACATCTCACGGCCAGTCGGCCACATGAGCCCAGTGGGGGCTGAACTAGAGGAGGAGGATATCTGTAAGGAAGAAATCAAGGCAACTGGACATACTGTAGATTTCTTGAAAACGTTTTACTCGTTCTTCCAACAAGCTTTCTCAATTCTGAGTGACTGTACAAGAATTCTCTGGGAATAAATATGTAACTGAATCAACATCTGGTAATTATATCCAGCATGGGGTCAGAGGTCATTATACCTAGCATGGGGTCAAAGGTGTTGATTCCATTATCCTAATTGGAGTCAGTAGGTGATAATGACCTCCCAGGAAAAGGTGTCAAGACAGCATTGTATGTGGCAGACAATGGATGTCTAACCCCCCCGCCTCTATTCAAGCTTGGCTTCTCCATTTTTATGTAGATGGACTCCTTCACAACTTGTTTGTACCAATTTGTCCCCCTTATCCAAAACACATACTTGACTGTCTTGAAAGGTGTGACCTGTTTCTTTTAGATGTAAGTACATGGCTGAATCTTGACCAGAGGTTTTGGCTCCTCTATGCTGAGCCATACGCTGATGTAGTTGTTTTGTTTCGCCGATATACAGTTCTGAGCATTCCTCATTGCACTGGACTGCATACACAATGTTGTCCATCTTGTGTTTAGGCGTTGGGTCTTTTGGGTGAACCAGTTGTTGCCTCAGTGTGTTGCTGGGTTTAAAGCAGACAGGGATGTGATGTTTATTAAAAATCCTTTTGAGTTTCTTAGACAACCCAGCTACATATGGGATAACCATCTTCTTGCGTCTGTCATGCTTCTCACCCTCACTGGTAGTCTTGGTGCTCTTTCTTCTCCTTCCTTCTGTTTTGACAAAGGCCCAATCTGGATACCCACAAGTTTTAAGTGCCGCTCTGAGGTGTTTGAATTCCTTCACCTTGGCCTCTGTGCTGGTGGGGATTTTCTCTGCCCGGTGGTGTAGAGTCTGGATGACTCCCAGTTTGTGGTCTAGAGGATGGTGGGAATCAAATAGCAGGTACTGGTCTGTGTGTGTTGGTTTTCGATAGACCTCTATTCCCAGCTTCCTTCCCTCTTCCACTGTTATAAGACAGTCCAGAAATGCCAGTTTGTTGTTCTGCATATCTTCCCGTGTGAAATTGATGTTATGATCCACTGAGTTGATGTGATCAATGAAAGCCTGTAACTCTTGTTTATGAATTTTAACCCAAGTGTCATCCACATATCTGAACCAATGACTCGGTGTAATTCCCATGAAAGTGGTCAGGGCTTTCCTTTCTACTTCCTCCTCCGTAACTAGAAGTGACTGGGCCCCATAGCAAATATTTGTAAGGGCCCCTCCAGCGCGCTTCGCACCTCCCTCCTCCTGTGTAAACCCCACTCCTTTGGCACATTGTAGCGGTATACTGTATATTGTGTGGCACAGTGTAGGCTATATGTGTATAACATAAACATATTTCACATGAAAACTTACAGTTACTTGGCTTGGCATGTGTATAACATAAACATATTTCACATGAAAACTTACAGTTACTTGGCTTGGCCCTTGGGGATCTCGGACGCCACTTCCACACTTTGCCGGGGGCTCGGCGGAGCTGGTGTTCTGTTTCATGCTAATGAGAAAGATTTCATAATAAGGATTTGGAGAAGGGGCAGAGGGATAGCAGAGCAGGGAGAGGCTGGGGCTGCTACTAGGGGGTCATACCACGGGGGAGTAATAAAGTCCACCATAATGCCCCCCCCCCCCCAGTAGAAATAATTCTCCATATAATGTGACAATGCAAAAAATACCCCCTTGTAATATCCCCAGTTGAGCTAATGTCCCCATAGTGCCCCCATAATGTGCCAGTATAAAATACCCCTATATAGTGCCCCCAGTAAATTCCCCATAGTGCTCCTCTCCCCCCTTCCTGCTAGTGCCCCCCATAATGTACCAGTATAAAATGCCCCATATATAGTGCCCCAGTAGATGCCCCTCAGTGTCCGGCCTCTGATAGCTGCCGGCCTAGTGTCCCTCATATTGCCCCCCGATAATGTGCCAGTAAGTGTCCCCATAGATGCCCCCCCAATATGTGCCAGTATCAAGTGCCCCCCCATGTGCCAGTAGCAAGTGCCAAACCCACCCATGTGCCAGTATCAAGTGCCAACCCCCCCACATGCCAGTATCAAGTGCCTCTCTCTTCCCCCCATGTCCCAGTATCATAGTGCCACCCCCCAAAAAAAAGTGCCAGTATCAAGTGCCTCTCTCCCCCCCACGTGCCAGTATCAAGTGCCAAACCCACCTCCCACGTGTCAGTATCAAGTGCCTCTCTCCTCCCCCCCATGTCCCAGTATCATAGTGCCACCTCCCCCCCCCCCAAAAAAAAGTGCCAGTATCAAGTGCCTCTCTCCCCCCATGTTCCAGTATCAGGTGCCAACCCCTCCCCCCCATGTGCCAGTATCAAGTGCCTCCCGCTCCCCCCATGGCAGTAACAGTCGGGTATTAAAAAAATAATAATAAACACTTCTATTTACCTCCATGTCAGCGATGTGATGCAGCCTCTTCCTGTGTTCCATCCTGTATGTCCACATATGGAGTCAGTGCTTGTATTTCAGAAAAGTTTCTGCTGGGATTCAAACCCACGACCTTCTGTATCAGAGGCAAAGCAGCTAACCACAAGACCATAAGAGTTGCCTTGCTGCTGACTGAAAAAATAAGAGACTTCTACTGTTATAGCTGGCTAACTGTACATCTATACACATGACAGCTGCCTTAACACACCCAGCACTGCTATATCTCTATATGACAGCTGTCCCAGCACACTCAGCCTGCTATATCTCTATATATGATAGCTGCCCCAGCAAACCCAGCTCTGCTACATCTATGCATATGACAGCTGCCCAAACACACCCAGCACTGTTATATCTCTATATGACAGCTGTCCCAGCACACTCAGCTCTGCTATAGCTCTATATATGACAGCTGCCCCAGCAAACCCAGCTCGCTACAATAGGTGAGACTGGCGATCCCATAGCACAGCCATGTTTTTGCCTGTAGAACTTGTCCTTATACTTGAAGTAGGTGCTACTCAGACAAAGGTCCAGTAAGGCACACACTTGGTCTGGGCTAAGTTCTGTTCTGCAATTCCTGACTGTTTCATTTGCCTCTGTAGTGGGTATGCAGGTGAAGAGGGATGTAACATCATAGGAGACCATTGTTTCTTCTGTGCCCAATACCAAGTTCTGGATTTTGGTGGTGAAATCCTGAGAGTTCTGTATGTGATGTTGTGTGTTTCCAACCAAGGGCGCTAGGATTCTGGCTAAGTATTTTGCCACATTGTAGGTCACAGAGTTGATGCTGCTGACAATTGGCCTGAGAGGGGTCCCATCCTTATGTATCTTAGGAAGTCCATAAATAGATGGAGGGGCTTCCCCAGGGTAGAGGCGATGATACATGGCCCGATCAATGATTTTGTCCTTTTCTAGTTGTTGTAGTAATTCTATAACCTTCTTCTTGTAGCCTTCTTCTGCTTCTTTCCTCCACGTTTCAGTGGGTAGCTGCAAAGTCAGGTCCTCTTCCAGCTGACTGATGGTTTGTTTCAAGGCTTCAACTGTGAAATGGGTTTGTCATACCCGTTCATTTAGTAGTTGCTTCTGGGCTTTTTGTAGAATCATCTTAGCTCAGCGACCCTTCACCGTGGAGTCCAAACGGATGCTGCATGGTACCAGCTCCTGTTTTCGGCATCTGAGGTTGAAACGCAGGTGGTTTCTATAGTCTGCCAGTTTTCTTGCTGTCTTTTCATATTCTCGTACAAGTTTAAGGATTTCCCCCCCAAAATGTGTTGCAATATGTCATGACCTGGATAAATGAGAACCTTCACAGACATAGAGGAGGAGGACGACAACGACATTCAAGCTCAAGCAATGCATAGAGAAATGGTTAGTTTTTCTACACAGGTGACAAGAGAGAATGAGCAGCATCCGGAAGAGTAACAGGGCGATAAGTAAGATGAGGCAGATGACCCAGACACACCATGGCAGTATGCACTGGAGATGGAGGCAGGGAGTCCCTCCAAGTCACTTGCGCAAATGTCCCGATGCATGCTCAGTTGCTTGCGTAGTGACAGCCGAATTGTCACAATTCCGCAGAAGGATGACTATTGGCTCTCCACCATGTTAGACCCTCGCTAACAGTCCAAAATGGGGGCCTTTTTTACACCCACTAGAGGGAGGACGAACTGAACAACTATCAAGACATCCTATGTAGTCAGTTGGCCACTGACTATGTGCGCCATCCTCAGGCAGGTCTGACCGGGGGGGGGGGGGGGCCCTCTGCACTCACGTTCCACTGCCATGGCAGCAGTGTAGTGTCCCACTAGGTAAATGTGGGCACTACACAAGGGTCAATATGGCCACATTATTTGTCATTGTATTTTATATGATGTTTTTATGTGTTCTTCCTGTTATCTGTGTATCAGGCCTGTTAGGGTGTAGTTCCTCCTCCTAGACAGTAGCGGGAGCTAGGGAACCCCTAGTATATATAGTTAGAGGGTCAGTGCAGTGCAGTATAGTCCAGGAGGCTAGTCAGTGCAGTCTAGCCTGCCTGAGGGTCTTGAGCAAAGAAGCTCAAAAGTTGCCTCCAGGAGAAGGGTTTACCTCCTGAGAGAAACTAAGTTCCTATAAAGTACAGTGCAGAGCAAAAGTGATTCCAGCTGAACCAGAGAGCTGAAGGGCAGAAGGATCTATTTAAAGCAAGGAGACATATACCTGAGGAAGTTTTCCCTAACCAAGGATAAAGCCAGCAACAGGGCATACGGGCCTTGGGATAAAGACAGACAGGATTCTGAGGAAAATGCAGCCTGATCTGTAAGTGTTTAACCCTCTGAGTATCTTGCAGGAACATTGTACCTGCCAATTGATGTAAAGCCTGCATGTTACTATCACTGACCTATGGAACTTTGACCAAAGACTGTATATAGTTAACTGTTCCAGTAAAAGGAAGTTTTGGTTCACCACAACATCGTGTTCCTCAATTATTATATACTCAAACCCCTGATTTTCACACTTCCTCAATTATTCGTATCATAAATCGCTGTGTCACCGTTACCGGCACTGGCGTCACAAATTTACTGAATATTTTGGCATCACGAACAGGATACGAATATTCCTGCACCATTGTGAAATCTGAACTGTGTGCCGTTATTACCTATAAAGTGATAAATGCCCTATCTGTTTATTTGAAAATTGTTGGGCCCCAGAACTGTGACAAATCGCGGTGTGAAAACTGTATATGGTGGACTGTTTGCAGCTTATTAAGTCACCGCTTGCTGTCAGTGAATGAACAGATTTATACTCAAAGATCGCCGCCTAAGTTGACTGGATTATTGGTGCGCCTCGTTGTGTCTGTTTGGCGCGAAAAAGAAAAAGGAAAGGTACCACCCTGTCTGGGAAGAAGATACTGCCTACCTTGACCCTTGCACAACGTAATCACGTACCTCGCGAGACTGCGCATCACCGAAATAAGTAAAAACTTTTATATTCACCAGCCCCTTTATATACAAGCACTGGGGAGGTTCCGATACTTGCTAAGAGACTGGGGAAGGTCCCTCACTAGTAACAAAGGACTTAATCCGGGGGGAGAAGTACGTCCAACGTAGATCTGGCCGCATACCCTCGCTGTGGTCTCTGTTAGCAACGGCCTAAGAAAGTCAAGTCCAACGTGGGTCTGCATATAGAACTTGCCTCCATAGACCACGCCATGTCCGCACCTGAGGGGATGGAGCAGGTGGCCCCTGATATACCTGCTGAAATACACGCCACTGATAACAGGGCGCCTGCCGCTGCCGCAGCATCTAGCCTGATGCCACTGACCATGCCATATTATTTTGGGGCCCCCTGGTTCCCCCGATATTCAGGGGAAGCCCACAAATTGAAAGACTTTAGAGACCAGATCCTGGCCTTATTCCTGCTCTATCCTATATCCGCTGAGCAACAAATGGAGATCCTCTTAGCACAATTAGAAGGGGCCGCCCGCAGGGAGGTCATGTCATGTCCCAGTTCCGAAAAGAATAGCCTGGAAAAAATCTTTGATCGCCTTGGTCAGAACGGTGTCAAAGGTTAAGATGCGGTTTTTCAGCAGGAAGCAACAGCCTGGTGAGTCACTCCGTGATTTTGCTTTGTCCCTGCAAGAGACCATGAGGGCCGTGGTCCAGGTGGACCCCAGGGAGGCTGAAGACCAGGACTGCGGGTGTAAACACTGAGCACTTAAAGGGCCAGCTGAGGATGCTGTCGGCCCAACACCCCAGTTGTGCGTTTTTGGACTTTAAACCGCCCCTCGGGAGGTAGAACAGTAGGTCCAAAGGATCCAAGTTGGATGCCCAGATACGTAGGGACTCGTCCAAAAATTAACATATGCATCAACGGGATACCTCTTGAAGCCCTGCTGGATACTGGGTCTCAGGTCACCACCATTCAACGACCCACATTTGACAAATTCTGGGATTCAAGTCTCCTCACCCAACCACCGGAATCCTGGCTGGATATTATTGCTAGCAACGGCAAGCCGGAGAAAGTCCATGGGTGCTGGGAACCTACCCTTCAGGTGGGAGAAGCCACCTTACCAAAGCAAGGTGTGATTGTGGTGCAAGCCGAGATAAAGGGGGACACCCCTTGATCTTAGGGACTAATGTCTTTAAATAATCTTTCAAAAGACTATCAGTGTGCTGTGTGCTCAGCAAAAATTTGCAAATGGGAAAGGAGAAATCTGTACTGGCCGGATCCAGGATAACCGTCCGGTAATCCTGCCACCTGAATTCCCAGATCATCCTGTGGTGCCGTGCTGTGCTAGGGATCCAGGGCCAAGACTATCAAGCCCTAGTGGAGCCTATCCAAATTGAGAATCATCCCTTCGTGCGAGCAGCCAAGAGCCTGGTGACTGTATCTCAAGGTAAAGTGCCTGTCCGTTTGATTAATTTCGGTGATCACCCTGTTACTCTCTCGGCTGGACTCCTTCTGCACTAGTAACAACGTGCCCTAGGTACTTAACGGCTGGTTTCAGCAGATGGCACTTGGACGGCTTGATTTTAAGGCCATATTTAACGAGGACTTGAAACACTTCCGCCAGATGTTTTAAATTATCCTCATATGTCTTGGAGTAGATAATGACGTCATCCAAGTATAGCAGTACAGTCTCAAAGTTCTAATGGCCTAAACAACGCTCCATTAACCGCTGGAACGTCCCTGAAGTGTTACACAGTCCGAAAGGCATGTAATTAATTCAAACAGGCCCACAGGCGTAGTGAAAGCAGTCTTTTCCCTGTCTTCCTGGGCCATAGGTACCTGCCAGTATCCACTGGTAAGTCCGGAGTTGAGAAGTAGGCTGATGACCCCAGGGCAGTCAAAGACTCTTCAATGCGTGGCAACGGATAATCGTCTTTGTGGGTGATTTGATTGATTTTTCTATAGTCCACGCAGAACCTAATACTGCCATGCTTTTTACGAACAAGGACTAGGGGCGCAGCCCAGGGACTATGACTGTCCCGGATTATATTAGAGTCTTTCATTTCCTGTATCATCTCTTTTACAGACTGATAGGTAGTAGGTGGTATGGGTCTGTATCTCTCCTTGATAGGAGGATGTGAGCCAGTGGGTATGGTGTGTTTGATTACACTGACCTCTCCGTAGTCTGTGGAGTGCTTGCTAAAGGCCTTGTGGTGCTCTTTCACCAGACTCAGGACTCCCTCTATTTGCTCCTTCAGGGTGGATTTGTTCCCCATATGAAGTTCCTCCAACCAGGATACTGAAGAGGCGCTGGCGGGGGCGCTACTGCTCTGTGCAGTTTGGAACATTTCCATGGCGGGCAGACGGATAACATCCTGGAATGATACCTGAATGACCAGGTTATTCCATCAATGGTTTTTTTCATCCCCGATAGCACGGGCATATTCCAAGATGACAATGCCAGGATTCGTCTGGCTCAATTTGTGAAAGAGTGGTTCAGGGAGCATGAGACATCATTTTTACACATGGATTGGCCACCACAGTGTCCAGACCTTAACTTCTTTGAGAATCTTTGGGATGTGCTGGAGAAGGCTTTGCGCAGCAGTCAGACTCTACCATCATCAATGCAAGATCTTGGTGAAAAATGTATGCAACACTGGATAGAAATAAATCTTGTGACATTGCAGAAGCTTATCGAAACAATTCTATAGCCAATGCGTGCCGTATTCAAAGCTAAAGGCGGTCCAACAAAATATTAGCGTGTGACCTTTTTTTTGGGTGGCGACTTTTTTTGGGGGGCAGGCAGTGTATATATATATATATATATATATATATATATACACAGTATACTGTCCTCTGTTGTTTTAATTACTTTACACAGTTTAGTGCCATCTGTAAAAATTTACTGTGCAACCCTTCTACAAGTTCATTAATAAATATATTGAAGAGAATAGGGCCCAATACTGACACCTGAGGTACTCCACTAGTGACAGTGATCCAATCTGAGTGTGTACCATTAATAACCACCCTCTGTTTTCTATCACTGAGCCAGTTACTTATCCACATACAGACATTTTCTCCCAATCTGAGCAGTCTCATTTTATATACTGACCTTGTATGTGGTACAGTATCAAATTAGTGTTGATCGAGCATGCTCGGCCAAACACCAGTTCGGCTAGAGCATCTCGATGCTCGGCACATGGTGGTATTCAGCTGAATACCGCATGTGCTCGAGCGCAATGCTCAAGTCTCCTCCCCGCACGTTAGTTGGCTGCTATGCAGCCAATAAACGTGCAGATAAGTACTGCATTTCACTGTAATGCCAGTAGCCATGTTGGTTACTGGCATTACAGTGATTAGCTGGCCGAAACTCATCATCGGGTGCTATACAGCACCCGATGACATGTGTTCAGCTCAGTGTTAGTCAGGGAGAGCTGTGCTGAAGAAGGGAAAGATAGTGTAGGAGTGAAATTTTCTTTTTTTCAGTAGAAAAACTTATCAGAGACCCAAAAGTCCTTTTAAGGACTATTGTTGTGTGTGGCAGCAGCAAGATATATTTTTAGCGCAACCTGCGCTAAATTGCTAAAACTATACTGACCCAAAAGTCCTTTTAAGGACTATTGTTGTGTGTGGCAGCAGCAATCTATATTTTTTTGCGCAACCTGTGCTAAATTGCAAAAACTTTACAGACCATAAGTCCTTTTAAGGACTGTTGTGTGTGGCAGCAATTTCTATTTTTAGCGTATCCTGCGCTAATTAGTGTGCAATAGTTAGGCCGCTGCAGACAGTGACATTATCTGCGCTACATCTCCTGTGTAACGTGTGCGCATCCCAAAAATAACTGTGACATCCAGTGCACTTTTTCCATAGACTGTGTCTGCTGCGGACAGTGACCTTAGAAACTGCGGCAGAAACTGTGCCTGCTGCCAGAGCACAAGAAAAACAATCATCCATGATACCTAGCTTCATGTCCCAGTTTGCAGGGCGGGGCAGGACAACGCTCTCAAAGTCAAACCAGTGCGACCAGGTGGTCGGTTGGGTTGCAGCAGATAATGCTTCCAGTCGGTTAAGCACCACCATGTCTTTCACCAAGTCTAGTCTCAGTAGCCAAGAATCTGGTCAACACAATCCTCACCCTGATCCTGCTACCGCCCACCATGGAGACTCTTGCCAAACAAGTGATCCCACACTCTGATATTCTGAGGAGCTCTTTTCAGCGCCATTCCTTCATTTGGGCCTCTTGACAAGCCCGCTTGAAAAGGGACATGAAATCTTGTGCCTTGATTCCCAAACTCTTGAGCATCCACAGTCACAAGAAGATGATGGTGGGACATGAAGCTAGGTATCATGGATGATTGTTTTTCTTGTGCTCTGGCAGCAGGCACAGTTTCTGCCGCAGTTTCTAAGGTCACTGTCCGCAGCAGACACAGTCTATGGAAAAAGTGCACTGGATGTCACAGTTATTTTTGGGATGCGCACACGTTACACAGGAGATGTAGCGCAGATAATGTCACTGTCTGCAGCGGCCTAACTATTGCACACTAATTAGCGCAGGATACGCTAAAAATAGAAATTGCTGCCACACACAACAGTCCTTAAAAGGACTTATGGTCTGTAAAGTTTTTGCAATTTAGCACAGGTTGCGCAAAAAAATATATATTGCTGCTGCCACACACAACAATAGTCCTTAAAAGGACTTTTGGGTCTCTGATAAGTTTTTCTACTGAAAAAAAGAAAATTTCACTCCTACACTATCTTTCCCTTCTTCAGCACAGCTCTCCCTGACTAACACTGAGCTGAACACATGTCATTGGGTGCTATATAGCACCCGATGATGAGTTTCGGCCAGCTAATCACTGTAATGCCAGTAACCAACATGGCTACTGGCATTACAGTGAAGGGCAGTACTTATCTGCACGTTTATTGGCTGCATAGCAGCCAACTAACGTGCGGGGAGGAGACTTGAGCATTGCGCTCGAGCACATGCGGTATTCAGCTGAATACCACCATGTGCCGAGCATCGAGATGCTCTAGCCGAACTGGTGTTTGGCCGAGCATGCTCGATCAACACTAATTTGATACTGTACCACATACAAGGTCAGTATATAAAATGAGACTGCTCAGATTGGGAGAAAATGTCTGTATGTGGATAAGTAACTGGCTCAGTGATAGAAAACAGAGGGTGGTTATTAATGGTACACACTCAGATTGGATCACTGTCACTAGTGGAGTACCTCAGGTGTCAGTATTGGGCCCTATTCTCTTCAATATATTTATTAATGAACTTGTAGAAGGGTTGCACAGTAAATTTTTACAGATGGCACTAAACTGTGTAAAGTAATTAAAACAACAGAGGACAGTATACTGTGTATATATATATATATATATATATATATATACAGTCATGTGAAAAAATTAGGACACCCTTTGAAAGCATGTGGTTTTTTGTAACATTTTTAATAAAAGGTTATTTCATCTCCGTTTCAACAATACAGAGAGATTAAAGTAATCCAACTAAACAAAGAAAACTGAAGAAAAGTCTTTTCAAGATCTTCTGTAAATGTCATTCTACAAAAATGCCTATTCTAACTGAGGAAAAAGATAGGACACCCTTGCCCCTAATAGCGAGTGTTACCTCCTTTGGCTGAAATAACTGCAGTGAGACGGTTCTTGTAGCCATCTACCAGTCTTCGACATCGGTCTGAGGAAATTTTACCCCACTCCTCAATGCAGAACTTTTTCAGCTGTGAGATGTTTGAGGGGTTTCTTGCACGTACAGCCCTTTTCAAGTCACCCCACAGCATCTCAATGGGATTCAAATCTGGACTTTGACTTGGCCATTCCAGGACTCTCCATTTCTTCTTTTTCAGCCAATCTTTGGTTGATTTACTAGTATGTTTTGGGTCATTGTCATGTTGCATGGTCCAGTTCCGCTTCAGCTTTAATTTTCTAACTGATGGTGTCACATGTTCTTCAAGCACCTTCTGATACACAGTAGAATTCATCGTGGATTCTATGATGGTGAGCTGACCAGGTCCTGCTGCAGCAAAGCAGCCCCAAACCATGACACTTCCACCTCCATGCTTCACAGTTGGTATGAGGTTCTTTTCTTGGAATGCTGTGTTTGGTTTACGCCAAACATGTCCTCTGCTGTTGTGTCCAAATAATTCAATTTTGGACTCATCTGTCCAAAGAACATTATTCCAGAAGTCCTGGTCTTTGTCAACTTTATCTCTGGCAAATGTCAGTCTGGCCTCGATGTTTCTCTTGGAAAGCAAAGGTTTCCTCCTTGCACACCTCCCATGCAAGTTAAACTTGTACAGTCTCTTTCTGATTGTAGAGGCATGTACTTCTACATCAACAGTAGCCAGAGCCTGCTGTAGTTCTCGAGATGACACTTTAGGGTTTTTGGAGACCTCTTTTAGCATCTTGCGGTCTGCTCTTGGGGTGAACTTGCTGGGGCGACCAGTCCTGGGCATGTTGGCAGTTGTTTTGAAAGCCCTCCACTTGTAGACTATCTTCCGGACAGTGGAATGGCTGATTTCAAAATCTTTTGAGATCTTTTTAAATCCCTTCCCAGACTCATAGGCTGCTACAATCTTTTTTCTGAAGTCCTCTGACAGCTCTTTTGCTCTCACCATGGTGCTCACTCTCACTTCAACAGTCAGGAGCACACCAAACTAAATGTCTGAGGTTTAAATAGGGCAAGCCTCATTCAACATGCAGAGTAACGATCTACTAATTATGTGCACCTGGTGTGATATACCTGTGTGAGATCTGAGCCAATTTAAGAGGGAATACATGTGAGGGTGTCCTATCTTTTTCCTCAGTTAGAATAGGCATTTTTGTAGAATGACATTTACAGAAGATCTTGAAAAGACTTTTCTTCAGTTTTCTTTGTTTAGTTGGATTACTTTAATCTCTCTGTATTGTTGAAACGGAGATGAAATAACCTTTTATTAAAAATGTTACAAAAAACCACATGCTTTCAAAGGGTGTCCTAATTTTTTCACATGACTGTATATATATACACTGCCTGCCCCCCAAAAAAAGTCGCCACCCAAAAAAAAAGGTCACACGCTAATATTTTGTTGGACCGCCTTTAGCTTTGAATACGGCACGCATTGGCTATAGAATTGTTTCGATAAGCTTCTGCAATGTCACAAGATTTATTTCTATCCAGTGTTGCATACATTTTTCACCAAGATCTTGCATTGATGATGGTAGAGTCTGACTGCTGCGCAAAGCCTTCTCCAGCACATCCCAAAGATTCTCAAAGAAGTTAAGGTCTGGACACTGTGGTGGCCAATCCATGTGTAAAAATGATGTCTCATGCTCCCTGAACCACTCTTTCACAAATTGAGCCAGACGAATCCTGGCATTGTCATCTTGGAATATGCCCGTGCCATCGGGGATGAAAAAAACCATTGATGGAATAACCTGGTCATTCAGGTATCATTCCAGGATGTTATCCGTCTGCCCGCCATGGAAATGTTCCAAACTGCACAGAGCAGTAGCGCCCCCGCCAGCGCCTCTTCAGTATCCTGGTTGGAGGAACTTCATATGGGGAACAAATCCACCCTGAAGGAGCAAATAGAGGGAGTCCTGAGTCTGGTGAAAGAGCACCACAAGGCCTTTAGCAAGCACTCCACAGACTACGGAGAGGTCAGTGTAATCAAACACACCATACCCACTGGCTCACATCCTCCTATCAAGGAGAGATACAGACCCATACCACCTACTACCTATCAGTCTGTAAAAGAGATGATACAGGAAATGAAAGACTCTAATATAATCCGGGACAGTCATAGTCCCTGGGCTGCGCCCCTAGTCCTTGTTCGTAAAAAGCATGGCAGTATTAGGTTCTGCGTGGACTATAGAAAAATCAATCAAATCACCCACAAAGACGATTATCCGTTGCCACGCATTGAAGAGTCTTTGACTGCCCTGGGGTCATCAGCCTACTTCTCAACTCCGGACTTACCAGTGGATACTGGCAGGTACCTATGGCCCAGGAAGACAGGGAAAAGACTGCTTTCACTACGCCTGTGGGCCTGTTTGAATTAATTACATGCCTTTCGGACTGTGTAACACTTCAGGGACGTTCCAGCGGTTAATGGAGCGTTGTTTAGGCCATTAGAACTTTGAGACTGTACTGCTATACTTGGATGACGTCATTATCTACTCCAAGACATATGAGGATAATTTAAAACATCTGGCGGAAGTGTTTCAAGTCCTCGTTAAATATGGCCTTAAAATCAAGCCGTCCAAGTGCCATCTGCTGAAACCAGCCGTTAAGTACCTAGGGCACGTTGTTACTAGTGCAGAAGGAGTCCAGCCGAGAGAGTAACAGGGTGATCACCGAAATTAATCAAACGGACAGGCACTTTACCTTGAGATACAGTCACCAGGCTCTTGGCTGCTCGCACGAAGGGATGATTCTCAATTTGGATAGGCTCCACTAGGGCTTGATAGTCTTGGCCCTGGATCCCTAGCACAGCACGGCACCACAGGATGATCTGGGAATTCGGTGGCAGGATTACCGGACGGTTATCCTGGATCCGGCCAGTACAGATTTCTCCTTTCCCATTTGCAAATTTTTGCTGAGCACACAGCACACTGATAGTCTTTTGAAAGATTATTTAAAGACATTAGTCCCTAAGATCAAGGGGTGTCCCCCTTTATCTCGGCTTGCACCACAATCACACCTTGCTTTGGTAAGGTGGCTTCTCCCACCTGAAGGGTAGGTTCCCAGCACCCATGGACTTTCTCCGGCTTGCCGTTGCTAGCAATAATATCCAGCCAGGATTCCGGTGGTTGGGTGAGGAGACTTGAATCCCAGAATTTGTCAAATGTGGGTCGTTGAATGGTGGTGACCTGAGACCCAGTATCCAGCAGGGCTTCAAGAGGTATCCCGTTGATGCATATGTTAATTTTTGGACGAGTCCCTACGTATCTGGGCATCCAACTTGGATCCTTTGGACCTACTGTTCTACCTCCCGAGGGGCGGTTTAAAGTCCAAAAACGCACAACTGGGGTGTTGGGCCGACAGCATCCTCAGCTGGCCCTTTAAGTGCTCAGTGTTTACACCCGCAGTCCTGGTCTTCAGCCTCCCTGGGGTCCACCTGGACCACGGCCCTCATGGTCTCTTGCAGGGACAAAGCAAAATCACGGAGTGACTCACCAGGCTGTTGCTTCCTGCTGAAAAACCGCATCTTAACCTTTGACACCGTTCTGACCAAGGCGATCAAAGATTTTTTCCAGGCTATTCTTTTCGGAACTGGGACATGACATGACCTCCCTGCGGGCGGCCCCTTCTAATTGTGCTAAGAGGATCTCCATTTGTTGCTCAGCGGATATAGGATAGAGCAGGAATAAGGCCAGGATCTGGTCTCTAAAGTCTTTCAATTTGTGGGCTTCCCCTGAATATCGGGGGAACCAGGGGGCCCCAAAATAATATGGCATGGTCAGTGGCATCAGGCTAGATGCTGCGGCAGCGGCAGGCGCCCTGTTATCAGTGGCGTGTATTTCAGCAGGTATATCAGGGGCCACCTGCTCCATCCCCTCAGGTGCGGACATGGCGTGGTCTATGGAGGCAAGTTCTATATGCAGACCCACGTTGGACTTGACTTTCTTAGGCCGTTGCTAACAGAGACCACAGCGAGGGTATGCGGCCAGATCTACGTTGGACGTACTTCTCCCCCCGGATTAAGTCCTTTGTTACTAGTGAGGGACCTTCCCCAGTCTCTTAGCAAGTATCGGAACCTCCCCAGTGCTTGTATATAAAGGGGCTGGTGAATATAAAAGTTTTTACTTATTTCGGTGATGCGCAGTCTTGCGAGGTACGTGATTACGTTGTGCAAGGGTCAAGGTAGGCAGTATCTTCTTCCCAGACAGGGTGGTACCTTTCCTTTTTCTTTTTCGCGCCAAACAGACACAACGAGGCGCACCAATAATCCAGTCAACTTAGGCGGCGATCTTTGAGTATAAATCTGTTCATTCACTGACAGCAAGCGGTGACTTAATAAGCTGCAAACAGTCCACCATATACAGTTTTCACACCGCGATTTGTCACAGTTCTGGGGCCCAACAATTTTCAAATAAACAGATAGGGCATTTATCACTTTATAGGTAATAACGGCACACAGTTCAGATTTCACAATGGTGCAGGAATATTCGTATCCTGTTCGTGATGCCAAAATATTCAGTAAATTTGTGACGCCAGTGCCGGTAACGGGCAATCTTGTGCCTTGATTCCCAAACTCTTGAGCATCCACAGTCACAAGAAGATGATGGTGGGAACGGCAATTAGTGTTTCATGAGGTGGATGATGAGACACAGTTGCCAATAAGTCAATGGCAGTTAGTGTCTCAAGAGGTTGATGATGAGGATGAGACACAGTTGTCAATAACTGAGGTTGTTGTTAGGTCAACAAGTCAGGAGGATGAGCAGAGTGAGGAAGTGGAAGAGGAGGTGGTGGACGATGAAGTCACTGACCCAACCTGGGAAGGTGTTAAGCAGAGCCAGGACAGCAGTACAAAGGGGGAGGGATCTGCAGCATTGCAACAGGCTGGAAGAGGCAGTGGGGTGGCAAAAGGGAGTAGGTGGGCCACACCAAACAGGCCCGCAACTGTTCCCCGGAGCACACCCTTGCAGAATTCTCACTTGCCAAGGGGTAGGTGTTCCACAGTCTGGTGCTTTTTTGAGGAAAGCGCGGATGACAAAAGAATTGAAATTTTCAACCTGTGCCATACAAAAATGAGCAGGGGCGTGAACACTAGCAACCTCACCACCACCAGAATGACCCGCCACATGGCATCAAAGCACCGTAATAGGTGGGCCAAACACCTGGGTCCACAATCTGTGTCTGCGGGTCACACTACTGCCTCCTCTTCTCCTGTTTTTATGTGCTGGCCAACCCCCTGTCAAAGGCATAGGTCTGGATGCCTTCCGCCCTGCAACTGGACCTTCGCAAGCACCATCAGCGACCACCTACTCAAACGCTCGCTGCTCACAATTAAGGCCGACGATTTGCATGTAGAAAAGTGGAAATGGGGGGAAGACATTACACAGGGTGATAGCCAGACCACCCTTAGTTCGTCTTCTCAGCGCAAATTGGATAATGATGATGAGAAGGAGGAGGAGCAGGAGACGGTTGCCTCTGCTACAGAGGGTAGTACCCATGGAAGTTTAAATCTGTTCAGCATGGATGGGCAGAAGAGGAGGAAGAGAATGAGGAGATTGAGAGTAATCCTCCTGATGACGACAGCAACGTCTTGCCTGTTGGGACTCTGGCACACATGGCTGACTTTATGTTAGGCTGCCTTTCCTGTGATCCATGTGTTTTACGCATTTTGGAGAACAACGATTACTGGTTGGTCACACTTCTCGAACCCCACTACAAAGAGATCTTTTCATCTCTCATTCCTGTAGTGGATAGGACGAACAAAATGGTGCAATACCAGAAGGTCCTTGTGGAAATATTGCTCTAAAAATTTCCAGCTGACAACGCTGGCGGCAGAGTACGTAGTTCCTTGAGCAACTGAGGAGGGGAGACGAGGGGAACACATAGCAGTTCCAACAGAGGCAGGGCTGCACTCTCCAAAGCCTGGGACAGTTTCATGACACCCCACCAGCACCCTCACCCTGCCGGCCTAGTGTCACAAGGAGGGAAACATTTTGGAAGATGGTGAAGGAATACGTAGCAGACCGTCCTCAGTGATCCCTCTGTGCCTTACAACTACTGGGTGTCCAAGCTGGACACATGGCACGAACTGGCGCTCTACGCCTTCGAGGTGCTGGCCTGCCCTGCCCCCAGCCTTTTGTCTGAGCGGGTATTTAGTGCTGCTGGGGGCATAATAACTGATAAGCACATCTGCCTGTCAACTGTAAATTCTGAAATGTTGACTATTATAAAAATGAACAAGGCCTGGATTTCCCCTGACTTCTCTACTCCACCAGAGGAAAGCGGCTGAACATAAACACACTTTAAATGTGTTTTTATAATATACTGAATACACTGTATTCCCATGCACCCCTTCCACCACAAAAAAGGGTAGATAGTTCAATCTTCCTTTTCTCGTCCTCCTCCTCCCCTTTATCATATAAACATGCTTATTAGTCTGCCCTCACTCCTAATGTTATAGAGGGTCAGCTCACCTTCAGGCACTCACATATAATGTTTTAGAGGGTCAGCTCACCAACAGGCCCCCTCACCTGCAATTTTTTAGAGTGCCAGCTCACCTGCAGGCCCTCGCATATAATGTTCTAGAGGTTTAGCTCACCAGCAGGCCCTCACCTACAATCTTTTAGAGGGTCAGCTCACCTGCAAGCCCTTGCATGTAATGTTTTAATGGGTCAGCTCACCAGCAGGCCCTCACATATAATGTTTTTGAGGGTCAGCTCACCAGCAGGCCCTCAACCATAATGTTTTACAGGGTCAGTTCACCAGCAGGCCCTCACCTACAATCTTTTAGAGGGTCAGCTCACCTGCAGGCCCTCGCATGTAATGTTTTAGATGGTCAGCTCACCTGCAGGCCCTCACCTTCAATCTTTTAGAGGGTCAGCTCACCTCAGGCCCTCACATATAATGTTTTAGAGGGTCAGCTCACCCACACGCCCACACCTACAATCTTTTAGAGGGTCAGCTCACCAGCAGGCCCTCACCTACAATATTTTAGAGGGTAAGCTCACCAGCAGGCCCTCACCTACAATCTTTTAGAGGCTCAGCTCACCTGCAGGCCCTCGCATGTAATGTTTTAGAGGATCAGCTCACCAGCAGGCCCTCACCTTCAATCTTTTAGCGGGTCAACTCACCTGCAGGCCCTCGCATGTAATGTTTTAGATGGTCAGCTCACCTGCAGGCCCTCACCTTCAATCTTTTAGAGGGTCAGCTCACCTCAGGCCCTCACATATAATGTTTTAGAGGGTCAACTCACCAGCAGGCCCTCACCTACAATCTTTTATAGGGTAAGCTCACCAACAGTCCCTCACCTACAATCTTTTAGAGGCTTAGTTCACCTGCAGGCCCTCGCATGTAATGTTTTAGAGGATCAGCTCACCAGCAGGCCCTCACCTTCAATCTTTTAGAGGGTCAACTCACCTGCAGGCCCTCGCATATAATATTTTTGAGGGTCAGCTCACCAGCAGGCCCTCAATCATAATGTTTTACATGGTCAGCTTACCATCAGGCCCTCACCTACAATCTTTTAGAGGGTCAGCTCACCAGCAGACCCTCACATATAATGTTTTAGATGGTCAGATCAGCAGCAGGCACTCGCCCCTTATGTTTTAGAGTGTCAGATCAGCAGCAGGCCCTTGCTCCTAATGTTTTTGAGGGTCACCAGCAGGCCCTTGCTCCTAATGTTTTTGAGGGTCACCAGCAGGCCATAAATCATAATTTTTCAAGGGTGTATGATGCTCTCCTTTATATGTAATAAAGGGTGTATTGGAGTGCTGGTTCCTTGACATTTTTGGAAGCCTTTTCACTTAATGCATAGGCTTTATGAGTGTAGAAATCCCACTACCTGGGGGCGTGGCCTGACTGCCATGGTGTAAGGACGCACGTCGCTTAAGCTCCTCTGAATCCTGCTTTTAACCTGGCCATCAGAGTTACCTGAGCCCCTGTTGCCCCACTAATCGATTCAGGAGGAAAGGAGAGGCGGCGGTGAGGCTGTTTGGGATCCCTTCTGCCCCATTAGGTAGCTGCCGCTCGTGTGTGGCCTCCTGAGCTGAGCTTTCCGGAGACGCCATCTTGATAACAAGGCCGCAGTTGTCAGCCTGTTCTGCGCTCTGAAGACATACAAGAGGCAGTA
Source organism: Bufo gargarizans (assembly GCF_014858855.1). Lineage (NCBI taxonomy): Eukaryota > Metazoa > Chordata > Amphibia > Anura > Bufonidae > Bufo > Bufo gargarizans. Next base: position 26,942,822 of record NC_058081.1, read on the forward strand.
GTAAGTGACCCGATCTGCCCACAGGGACCGGCGGGTACAACCCGGAGCGCACACTTGGACAGTGTATTCTTACATGGACTGGCTGTATGCACGGATCCCCAAGTGATTGCCTGTGAGAGGCTTGGCTGAGGAGGGGCGCGGCACTCTGGAGGTGCAGGAGCCAGCAATTCATCAGTAACCGAGCGCTCCTGGGAAGCAGAGCTGGATCACTGAACTTGTCTATTGTCTGGACAGCTCAGGGGGTGGCTGGCTGAAGAGGCTGAAAGCAGCTGGAAGGACGGGACGAACTGAGCTTTCACTGAGGTATCCAACTTAAACTCCCCTCAGGCTAGCAGAGTCTGCATTAACCCTTCTGCTGGAAGGTAGTGGCGGTGGGTCCTTTTTAGAATCTGGTGGGTCTGCACGTCCGGCAGCGTCTCTTCTCCCAAGTTAATGGTGGACGGTATGAGTCAGACGGAGGTCCAGGGGGATGAATGCCCCTCGGAGCAAGCTGAGATTAATCTTAGTAAAATTATGTCTGCAATTACAAGCTGCCAGACGGCTCTTACAGTCAAAATAGACCATGTTCAGGCTGACCTTACCTGCCTTCGGCATGATATCGACAAGATACGTGAGAGAACCGTGGAGGTTGAGAGGAGGTTGGGAGAAGTGGAGGATACGACACATTTAGGAGAGAACAATGTGCGTGTACTTCAGCAACAAGTAAAATCACTAATAGCAAAAGTGGAGGACGCAGAGAACCGTAACAGACGAAATAACGTCCGTATTATGGGTTTGCCCGAAAGGGCTGAGGGCCAATCTCCTGAGGACTTTGCAGAGAACCTTATAAAACAGACGCTGGCACCCATTACCCTCTCTGCCAGCTTTGCAGTTGAAAGGGCGCATAGAATTCCCACCAGACCTTCACCTCCGGGGGCCCGACCTCGTACCTTTATCCTAAAAGTGCTGAACTACAGGGACCGTGACGCCGTACTAGCAGCGGCTGAAAGACGTTAGATTTGATAACACCAGAATCTCATTTTATCCGGATTTTTCTTCAGAAGTCCAGAAACAGAGGAGGCAGTTTACAGCAGTGAGATCACATCTGCGCGAGAAGGGCCTTGCTTATGCCATGCTATATCCAGCCCGTCTCAGGGTTCAGGACGGAGAATCGGTGAACTTCTTCTCCACTCCAGAAGAAGCTTCTGACTAGCTCGATCGGAGGGGATGATTACATGTGGGTTCCTAGGATGTTGGAGCTCCACTTGCTTTTATAGATGGCCAAATTATAGGATGGGGCTACAGTTGATTTAGATGTCCCAGTTATCCCCTGATCCCACTTGGGTTAACTAAGGGGTAGTGGTCATCTTGGTTGGTCCCCCCATATTTCCAAAGGGAAGTTAACGCATTGAGGTTCGGGATACCAAGCTCGGATATGTTGGGGAATCCTGGGCAGGGAGGGTGGTTACAGTCATGTGAAAAAATTAGGACACCCTTTGAAAGCATGTGGTTTTTTGTAACATTTTTAATAAAAGGTTATTTCATCTCCGTTTCAACAATACAGAGAGATTAAAGTAATCCAACTAAACAAAGAAAACTGAAGAAAAGTCTTTTCAAGATCTTCTGTAAATGTCATTCTACAAAAATGCCTATTCTAACTGAGGAAAAAGATAGGACACCCTCACATGTATTCCCTCTTAAATTGGCTCAGATCTCACACAGGTATATCACACCAGGTGCACATAATTAGTAGATCGTTACTCTGCATGTTGAATGAGGCTTGCCCTATTTAAACCTCAGACATTTAGTTTGGTGTGCTCCTGACTGTTGAAGTGAGAGTGAGCACCATGGTGAGAGCAAAAGAGCTGTCAGAGGACTTCAGAAAAAAGATTGTAGCAGCCTATGAGTCTGGGAAGGGATTTAAAAAGATCTCAAAAGATTTTGAAATCAGCCATTCCACTGTCCGGAAGATAGTCTACAAGTGGAGGGCTTTCAAAACAACTGCCAACATGCCCAGGACTGGTCGCCCCAGCAAGTTCACCCCAAGAGCAGACCGCAAGATGCTAAAAGAGGTCTCCAAAAACCCTAAAGTGTCATCTCGAGAACTACAGCAGGCTCTGGCTACTGTTGATGTAGAAGTACATGCCTCTACAATCAGAAAGAGACTGTACAAGTTTAACTTGCATGGGAGGTGTGCAAGGAGGAAACCTTTGCTTTCCAAGAGAAACATCGAGGCCAGACTGACATTTGCCAGAGATAAAGTTGACAAAGACCAGGACTTCTGGAATAATGTTCTTTGGACAGATGAGTCCAAAATTGAATTATTTGGACACAACAGCAGAGGACATGTTTGGCGTAAACCAAACACAGCATTCCAAGAAAAGAACCTCATACCAACTGTGAAGCATGGAGGTGGAAGTGTCATGGTTTGGGGCTGCTTTGCTGCAGCAGGACCTGGTCAGCTCACCATCATAGAATCCACGATGAATTCTACTGTGTATCAGAAGGTGCTTGAAGAACATGTGAGACCATCAGTTAGAAAATTAAAGCTGAAGCGGAACTGGACCATGCAACATGACAATGACCCAAAACATACTAGTAAATCAACCAAAGATTGGCTGAAAAAGAAGAAATGGAGAGTCCTGGAATGGCCAAGTCAAAGTCCAGATTTGAATCCCATTGAGATGCTGTGGGGTGACTTGAAAAGGGCTGTACGTGCAAGAAACCCCTCAAACATCTCACAGCTGAAAAAGTTCTGCATTGAGGAGTGGGGTAAAATTTCCTCAGACCGATGTCGAAGACTGGTAGATGGCTACAAGAACCGTCTCACTGCAGTTATTTCAGCCAAAGGAGGTAACACTCGCTATTAGGGGCAAGGGTGTCCTATCTTTTTCCTCAGTTAGAATAGGCATTTTTGTAGAATGACATTTACAGAAGATCTTGAAAAGACTTTTCTTCAGTTTTCTTTGTTTAGTTGGATTACTTTAATCTCTCTGTATTGTTGAAACGGAGATGAAATAACCTTTTATTAAAAATGTTACAAAAAACCACATGCTTTCAAAGGGTGTCCTAATTTTTTCACATGACTGTATGTCTGATATCTGGGCAGGGTGGGGGGTATTGCCTGATGTTTTGGGCATATTGGGAGGTTTTTGCATTAATTTTGAGGAGTTGGTATGAATGTGTGAGTGTATGGCTTGGGTGGTGCAGTTTCTTTTGGGGTCATTGTTTTATCGAGCCGCCATGATGACGGTCTGTCGGTTTGTCTCCTGGAATGTCAGGGGTCTCAATGACATAATTAAACGATCTCTGGTCTTTAATTTTCTACGAAATCACAACCCGGACGTACTGATATTGCAGGAGACACATCTGCAGGGGCGGAAACTCTTGGCACTGCGGAGGCCCTGGGTGGGTGCAGCCTATCACGCTGTATATAACTCTAGAGCCAGAGGTGTATCAATTCTGATGGCGAAGTCTCTTCCCTTCCGGTTGCATTCTGTGCATAATGATATGATGGGGCGTTTTGTGATTCTCCACGCTGCAGTCAGAGGCATTGACTACCTTGTGGTGGGTGTTTATGTCCCCCCCCCCCTTTCGGAGTGAAATATTGGATGAGATTATGAGACGAGTAGCATCTATGCACCCGATGCCTCTGATTGTGCTTGGGGACTACAATGCGGTCCTAGACCGGTCGCTGGATCGGCTTCGCCCTAGTGATACCTACAATGAGGCGTTAAGTTCCTGGGCTGATGTGTTTGATTTAACGGAGGGTTGGAGGTATTTGCATCCGGGGATACGTCAATATTCCTGTTATTCTGCCTCTCACGCAGCACTCTCCCGGATAGACTTGGTGTTCCTTAGTAGGGACCTGTTGTCCTCTCTGGTGGTGGCTGACTATTTGCCGAGAGGTATTTCTGACCATGCCCCCCTGTTGGTAATTCTGAAGCAACCCCTTGCACTGGCTGAAAGAATATGGAGACTCATCAGTAAATGGCTGGAGGTCCTACCTGTAGTTTGGGCTGCACAGCAAGGTATGAAGGACTATTGGGAATTCAATGAGGGCTCAACCAACCCGTCAGCGGAGTGGGAAGCCTTTAAAGTTGTAATGCGTGGTACTCTGATTCAGGCGATAGCTACGCATAGGAAGGAGTTGAGTGCTACTAGGACTAAGTTAGAAGGGGAAGTGGTAGAGAAAGAGCAGGCTTTTAATTGTAAACCCGAATGCAGAGAGTCGTAGGTTATGGGATGAGGCGCAGAGGAAACTTAGTTTACACCTAACAGAGTATACCCAGAAGAAGCTATTGTATCAAAGACGCTTAGTATTTGCTGACGGAGACAAAAATGGGAGTGCTTTGGCCTTCCTGGCTAGGACTGAGACACCTCAGACGGTGGTCCCACACATTACCTGTGGAGATGGCTCGAGGGTATATCGGCCGGGGGATATCTGCGAGCAGTTTGCCCAATTTTATGCAGACCTGTATAGCTCTAAAATTAGCTTGACCCCGGATGAGATCCGATCTTTCCTTCAAGCCATCCCCCTTACACCTTTGGCGAGGGCAGATAGTACGTATTTAGAGGGAGTTATCGATGAAGGGGAGATTAAAGCTGCGATCGAAGATATGGCAGTGGGGAAATCACCTGGTCCGGACGGCTTCCCAGTCGAATGGTACAGATTAGATGTTGAGTTACATTCTGCACGATTACAAAAACTTTTTAACTACGCCTATGAATCCGGTGGGTTGCCTTTATCCTTTGGAGAGGCTACCATTGTGGTAATTCATAAGGCTGGGAAGTCTCCGGACCAATGTGAGTCATATAGGCCTATTTCCCTACTGAATACTGATGCCAAAATTTTAGCCAAAGTCTTGGCCAAGCGACTTAGCGGGGTAGTCTTATCCATCATTGACCCCGACCAATCTGGTTTTATGCCTGGAAAGACAACTGATATCAATCTTAGGAGGTTATTTACAAACTTACAGGTCAGGCATGATAATGCGGGATCAAGGGTCCTGGCGTCTCTCGATAATGAGAAAGCCTTTGACTCGGTAGAGTGGCATTTTATTTGGGAGACAATGTCCCGCCTTCATTTCCCTCCCTCTTTTATTAAATGGGTCCAGCTGTTGTATCAGGCGCCTACAGCACGCATCAGAGTGAATGGCTTTACTTCCCGACCTTTTAGGTTGTATAGGGGCACAAGGCAGGGTTGTCCCCTGTCACCATTGCTGTTTGCCCTGGTAATGGAACCTCATACACAATTAATCAGTAATAGCTCCTTGATAGAGGGATGGACGATAGCCGGGATACAAGAGAAAGTGTCGCTGTACGCGGATGACCTGTTGGTGTACTTAGCTGACCCTGGCCCTTCCTTAGAAAGGAAGAATGGATATGGTAGATATTCAGGATTGCAAGTGAACTGGGCTAAATCCAGTCTATGTATAGTAGACGTAGATGAAGGGGTAGATATGTCTCCGGTGTCCCCCCTGAAAGTGGTGGACAGCTTTCTTTATTTGGGGATTCATATCCATAGAGACCCTCGGCAATTCTGTCTTTTGAATCTGAGACCCACTATGGAATATGTCACACGTAAGCTGGAAGCCTGGGAAAATCTCCCCTTGACCTTAATAGGCAGAATTAACATCATTAAAATGGTGTTGTTGCCTAAACTATTGTATGTTTATAGAGCAGCACCAGTAAGGATCTCTAAGTCCCATTTTGATGTCTTAGACAAAGTCATGTCTCGATTCTTGTGGTGTCACCAGACCCCAAGAATAGCAAGAAAAACGTTGAAAGCTTCCTACTTACAAGGGGGTTTGCAGCTTCCAGACATGTATATTTACTACATAGCGACACGCTTGATGTATGCATCCTGGTGGATTAGAGCGGATGCCAACAATCCAGCGGTGGTGTTGGAGGCGGCGCTAGTTGGGTCGTGTGAAGCTCTAACGAACTTGGTTTATAGGGGAGGCGGAGCTCTGGTTCATGGGAGATATACGGAGGCTATGGTGACGGTTATAGAGGCATGGGTGAGATTTGTGAATACTCATTTGGATACTCAAACAGGAGAAACCTGGTCTCCGTATATCCCACTATGGCGTAATAAGCACCTCCCTGAGCTCTTACATCTGTCAGATTTTGAATTTTGGCCTAGGAGAGGGCTTAAGTATTTGACACAGCTGTTCCAAGATGGGGTTTTTCGCTCCTTTGAGAGTCTACAGTCGGACTTCCTGTTACCTCGGACGAGTTTTTACCGTTTCCTCCAGTTGAGGCACGCTTGTGATAGGCAGTTTCAATCTTTGACCCTGAGCTTAAAGTGTGGTCCTCTGGAATCAGTAGCTAGGAGAGAGCAATCACACAAACCAATTTCTTCCTTTTATGTTGAAATTATTAAGATGCACGAATCCCCTATCCAGCGATCATTTGTTAGATGGTCGGCGGATATCCCAGAGCTGGAAGACTCTCACTTGGAGGAATGGCGTCTGGGGTGGAGGAAGTCTGTTATAAGCGCTTGTGATCAACTCATTCAGATCAAATGGATACATAGGGTATATCTGACTCTGATGCGTCTATATCAGATGCGGCAGATACCGAGCCCTGGGTGCGATAGGGGATCCTTCTTTCACATGGTTTGGCTATGCCCAACAATGCAGATATACTGGAAGGGGGTGTGCAATTTTATTAATGTTAAGTTGGGGTTACCAGGGATCTGTGATCCAATAATATGCGTTATGGGGCTAGTTTTTGATGCGACCCCTTCCAAATATAGTAGAATATTGCTACGACTATTAATGTTTTATGGTAGAAAGAACATACTTTTGAACTGGAAACCACCCAAGTGCCCCACGGTAGACCAGTGGGTGCACCTTATTAACAAAGATCTTAAGATGTATAAATTGACATATGAAGCAAGAGGAGTGCCTGATCGATTTGACAAAATCTGGGGAATATGGGTGCAAGCGGAGGGCACAGTTTGAGGTTCATTGATGATTGGGACTGCATTACCCAAGAGTGTGTTTGTGAGTGTGGATGTGGAGTGAGTGAGTGCAGATTTCACTTTGTGACGACAGTGATGCTCTGTAATAAAGATTCATTTATGTTTCTTATTGTTGTGCAACATGATAATGATGGATTTGTCTGGACTTGCTTTCGTGTGTGACTGTCATGCAGAATTGTTTTTACCTTTGGGATTGTTGTATTAACCTGAAAAGTGTTAAATAAACGCTATAAAAAAAAAAAAGAAATCCCACTACCTGAACAATTGTACCACAATGTGAATGAGGCCCTCCATTATGTGATATACAGGTTGTATCGGAGAGCCTCTTTGTAATTTTTGGCAGTACTTGCACTTTATATACAAGTAAATATACAGGAAAGAATGTTTCCTAACAATTTTTTCTCTAAAATCAATTTTATCTTCGGTTTTGTGAGTATTATTGTCAGTCTGTAAAAGTGGTGTACTACTCGGACAACATCGTTCCCAGCAGCGACCTGGGAGTCCAAGATGCATTCAGACATCATACTGTTCCCAACCATTTCAGTGGTGTTTCCATCAATTTCTGACTATTTCCTATGAATCAGACACCCTCCCCTCTTCAGAGCAGTGGGTGCCTGATTTAATGCTCGGGTTCTCCCATTGACTACCAATGTGCTTGGGTGCTCGGTAGAGCACCCGAGCATCGCGAGGTGTTCGACCCGAGCACCTGAACACCCGAGCACTTTGGTGCCCGTTCAACACTTATATCAAATGTTTTGGAGAAGTCAAGATAAACGACATCCGTTGACTCACCCCGATCCAGTCTAGAACTTACCTCCTCATAGAAACTGATTAAATTAATTTGACCAATTCCTCATGAAGACGTGCTGATACAGTGTTACATGCTTATTTTCACTGAGATACTTTAAGATAGCATCTCGTATAACAGTTTACCCACGACAGATGTTAGACTTACCGACCTATAATTTCCAGGTTCTGTTTTTGACCCATTTGGAATATTCTCATGGCAGGCGTTCCCATCCTTACAGACCATGAACTGTACAGGTCCTTCTAAAAAAATTAGCATATTGTGATAAAGTTCATTATTTTCTGTAATGTACTGATAAACATTAGACTTTCATATATTTTAGATTCATTACACACCAACTGAAGTAGTTCAAGCCTTTTAATATTGGTGATTTTGGCATACAGCTCATGAAAACCCCAAATTCCTATCTAAAAAAATTAGCATATCATGAAAAGGTTCTCTAAACGAGCTATTAACCTAATCATCTGAATCAACTAACTCTAAACACCTGCAAAAGATTCCTGAGGCTTTTAAAAACTCCCAGCCTGGTTCATTACTCAAAACCGCAATCATGGATTAGACTGCCGACCTGACTGCTGTCCAGAAGGCCATCATTGACACCCTCAAGCAAGAGGGTAAGACACAGAAAGAAATTTCTGAACAAATAGGCTGTTCCCAGAGTGCTGTATCAAGGCACCTCAGTGGGAAGTCTGTGGGAAGGAAAAAGTGTGGCAGAAAACGCTGCACAACGAGAAGAGGTGACCGGACCCTGAGGAAGATTGTGGAGAACCCCCAAGACCTTGGGGGACCTGCGGAAGCAGTGGACTGAGTCTGGAGTAGAAACATCCAGAGCCATCGTGTACAGGCGTGTGCAGGAAATGGGCTACAGGTGCCGCATTCCCCAGAAACAGCGGCAGAAGCGCCTGACCTGGGCTACAGAGAAGCAGCACTGGACTGTTGCTCAGTGGTCCAAAGTACTTGGAAGCAAATTTTGCATGTCATTTGGAAATCAAGGTGCCAGAGTCTGGAGGAAGACTGGGGAGAGGGAAATGCCAAAATGCCTGAAGTCCAGTGTCAAGTACCCACAGTCAGTGATGGTCTGGGGTGCCATGTCAGCTGCTGATGTTGGTCCACTGTGTTTTATCAAGGGCAGGGTCAATGCAGCTAGCTATCAGGAGATTTTGGAGCACTTCATGCTTCCATCTGCTGAAAAGCTTTATGGAGATGAAGATTTCATTTTTCAGCACGACCTGGCATCTGCTCACAGTGCCAAAACCACTGGTAAATGGTTTACTGACCATGGTATTACTGTGCTCAATTGGCCTGCCAACTCTCCTGACCTGAACCCCATAGAGAATCTGTGGGATATTGGGAAGAGAAAGTTGAGAGACGCAAGACCCAACACTCTGGATGAGCTTAAGGCCGCTATCGAAGCATCCTGGGCCTCTATAACACATCAGCAGTGCCACAGGCTGATTGCCTCCATGCCACGCCGCATTGAAGCAGTCATTTCTGCAAAAGGATTCCCGACCAAGTATTCAGAGTGCATAACTGAACATAATTATTTGAAGGTTGACTTTTTTTGTATTAAAAACACTTTTCTTTTATTGGTCGGATGAAATATGCTAATTTTTTTAGATAGGAAATTTGGGTTTTCATGAGCTGTATGCCAAAATCATCAATATTAAAACAATAAAAGGCTTGAACTACTTCAGTTGGTGTGTAATGAATCTAAAATATATGAAAGTCTAATGTTTATCAGTACATTACAGAAAATAATGAACTTTATCACAATATGCTAATTTTTTTAGAAGGACCTGTACAGTCCCTAGCTGGATGTTTATGGAATGATGGGTAGGTTGGTAGTGGGTTATTTTCCTTCCTGGTCAGTACAAAATTTCTTTTCAACACTGTCTGGCTGATTAGTGGTCTATTAAGCTGCAAAGTGTGCAGTATAGAGAGACATCTGAGGAGACAGAACCTTTCCAGGGAGACTGTTACTGTGATTGGTAGCCTCAAAGTGGACATGTGCTCTTGTGATGTGAGGTAATGTAATTTTACTTGAGTAGTGGGTAGTAAGCCGCTTTTTTGTTAGTGCCAAGCAGTGGTTGATTTGTGTTTTGAGTCTAAATGTAAAGGTTATAGGTTTATTTTGTGCAACAAAATAAAGAACAAGGAAAGCCCTTTTTAAAAAGAAACCTGCAAGAATACTGAGACTGTGCGTTATAAGTCAAAGTGTTCAATTGATGTGACCTCCGGTAAAGAAAATAATTGTAAATCGTAAGGTAAGTTACAGTAAAGTTGTGTTTCTGCAAAATAATTTGTGTCTGCCTTATTCCTCTGCTGCTCAATAGAACCCCTAAAGGTACTGTATGTCCCACTACCTCCATCCTATGACAGGAGGCTCCCCTTGCAGACTGATGGAGAAGGCCAACAGTTTGGAAAACTGAAAAATAAAATCTCTAGTGCATGGGCAACTTAAGGCATTGTGATCTACTCAAGACCTGTCAGAGATCTACCAGTAGATTCCAGTCAACTTATTGCCTATAGGCTATAAAGTAGTTTTGTAGACATATTTAAAGGGGTCGTCTCACTTCAGCAAATAATATTTATCATGTAGAGAAAGTAAATACAAGGCACTTAGTAATGTATTGTGATTGTCCATATTGCCTCCATTGCTGGCTGGATTTATTTTTCCATCGCATTATACACTGCTCGCTTCCATGGTTATAACCACCCTGGAATCCAGCAATGGTGGTTGTGCTTGCACACTATAGAAAAAAGTAGTGAACTATGCGCACTCCTGCGTTCCAAGCCACCAGAAATGGCTTTGCTTTTTCCCATATTGTACACGCATGGCCACCACTGCTGGATTACAGGGTGGTCGTAACCATGGAAAGGAGCAGTGTATAATGTTATGGGAAATTGAATCAAGACAGCAAAGGAAGCAATATGGATGATAAAAAAACATTATAAAGTGCCTTGTATAACTTTCTGTACATGATAAATGCTGCTTGCAGAAGTAAGAAAACACCTTGACTGTAATGTGCAAGCAATCAGTTTGGCATCACATCTACCTAATTCCCAGTCAGACGAGCACATCGTTTCCAACATCCATATGGGCAGGGTAGGTGCAATAACTCCAAATGTCATATAGTCAATGCAAAAAGAACCTAGGAAGAAACGGAAGAATACGATATGTAAGCACAGGGTTGCCATTCTCTGATATACATACCCCAGTGTACCAGCAGATTTTGTAGTAAGGTTGTCAGCTGTTTATCTTTGCTATACACTGAATATGGAATGGTCAGTAATGTAACTTACCTGCAGCCACTAGAATGTAAGGGTCCTTGAGAAGTTTTAAGTAAGATGTCGCTGGAATGCTCTATGGAAGAACAACACAATTGCTTAGTGCCGGGTCTAGTAGTTCTGCTCATTTCAAAGATTTTTTTATAATAAGATTTCTATATACTCACCCCCGGAACAAACTTGTCAAATTGCAGCATACTGAGCTGTAGAGCTGTGGATAACAAATAGCACTGTGAGGAACATCATGACATATATCACAAAATTACCTTTGATTAGAAGAATATTTAAATAAGTTGTCCAGGATATACAGTAGCATGCAAAAGTTTGGGCAGCCCTAGTCACAATTACTGTTACTGTGAACAGTTAAGCAAGTTGAAGATAAAATAATCTCCAAAAGGCATAAAGTTAGAGATGTAATTTAAGCAAAAACATTATATTTTTTTTTCATATTTTACATTTTTTTAAATAATAAGAAAGGAAGCAAAAATGTGGGCACCTAGCATGGTTAATACTTAGCAGCACCCCCATTGCCACGTATCACAGCTTGGAAACACTTTTGTATCCAACCAAGAGGCATTTTTGGCCAGTGTAATACTACTCCTTTGCACCAGTGACACGGAAATACAATAATTAATCCGTCTGTTAATTGTGTTGCTGACACATACCTATTTTTGTGCTGCAAAACCCGTTCCTTGCAGATGTCACACGGAAAAACAATAGTTAAAAGGTCTGTTAATTGTGTCACTGCAACATACCTATATTTTGGACCGCCAAACCTATTCTTTGCCATTGTTACACAGAAATACAATCGTTCGTCTGTCAGCCTATCTCCTGGGTGACCATAAAAAATGAACAGAGCCTCAAATAAGGAACGTTGTGCTGGTGGTGGTGGAGCTCCTGCTGCAGGGAGTAGACATTGTCGATCTGTGCCAGCTACGCACCCAAATAAAACCCCTTCCTCTGGTGCATGCAGGCGACAGGAAGTTCTGCCTCATTTAGTAGGCCGGAATACCGCACTAAGAATGGTGTAGCCAGAACAAGTAGAGGTGGTAGTAGATTGGATGGCTCAGAGTATCAGCTGTCTATCCCCAAACACTGGAGAGAAAGAGGAAGTACCCCCCTACCATTCCACGAGCCCTGGCCCTGAATGCCAGCATTTTAAGATTACTGGCCTTTGAAATGCTGCCATTCCATCTTGTGGAGACTGACAGTTTAAAAAAAAGTCATGATGGCAGCTGCCCCAGGCTACATTTTTTCCAGCTGACACTACTTTTCCAGTTGGCCTGTCCCCGCAACAAGTGGCGGAAAAAAATCAGTTGTGCACTGCGCAACACTGTCAGTGGCAATGTCCACATAACCACTGATACGTGGACAAGTGAGCACGGGCAGGGATGTTATAACATCCTAACTGCCCACTGGGTAAATGTAGTGGTGGCTGTGCCAGAGGCGGAAAGCGGTTTGTTGCATGTCCTACTGCCACCGAGGATTGCTGGAGGTTTCTTGGTGCCTCCTCCTCCTGTTCCTCCACTACCGCCCCCTCATCAAGTCGGTGCAACACCTACACCACCAACTTCAGCACAGCCAGGAAGAAACAACAGCAGGCTGTTCTGAAACACATCTGTTTGGGGAAAAAACCCCACACCATGCAGGAGCTGTGGGCGGGCATGGAAGAACAGACCGATGAGTGGTTGGTGCCGCTGAGCCTCAAGCCCCACAGTTCTGGGCCTAGCTGGTTTGACAGACATCCATTGCCTGGCACATGTGCTGAACTTGGTCATGCATAGGTTCCTGGAAATTTACCCTGATATGTCAGGGCTGCTGCAGAAAGTGTGGGCCATCTGTGCGAGCTTTCGGTGTCCTCACCCTGTTGCTGTTAGCCTATCTCACAGGCATCACTGGACCGTGGCTTAGGGAAGGGGGGATACAGAGGACACAGACAATACACCTGCCATTGAGGACAGCTTGTCGTTGCCTCTGGCCAGCCTGGCACACATGAGCGACTACATGCTGTAGTGTCTGCGCAACAACCGCCGAGTTGCCCTCATTCTTACTACTGCTGATTACCACCCTGCTGGATCCCCACTACAAGGACAATGTGCAATCCTTATGTCACAGGTTAAGGGGAAGGGAAAACACCAAATACACACCAGAACGTATAAACAGCAATCTAAGCCTCAAAAGCTGAGGAAGAGGGATGGTGACCTCCTAGTAATCCCTAGGCCTTTCCCTAACTCCTGCCTGTATGAACAGATCCTGATGGTGGAAATACTCATACACCGGATACCTAAGCCCTGCTAAAACTGACGAGCCCTAGGATAGGTAGCAGGGCTTCCAGAATAAAGGAATCTGTGTCTCCGTGAGGCCTAGAAACAACACACACCAGATAATAAGAAACAGCGAAGGACACAAGTACTTGGCTTAGAGATGTATGGAGAAGCAAGAGATCCAAATTAAACCAGCACTAGCAACTCCAAGCAGAAACTATCAACCGCATGGTCAGCAGTGTGAGGCGGATCTAAATAGAGCCTCATCACTGATAACGAATGGCACCTCAGGAGAGGTGAGATCCTGTCAAACAACAGCGTACATAGAGGAAAACAGAGAGACTTGTCAGATAGCCTCACGTGCAGCAAGTCTATCCGATCTTCTCACCTCTCTCACAGGAGGGAGCGTGACACCTTACTTCCGTCACTGGAGCGTAAACTGAAGATGCATGAGTACAAGCGAATGCTGGTGGACATGACACTCATAGCGTTCCCATCTGACAGCGGGGGCTCAGTGGAAGCACAAGGCGGAGGAGGAGGAAGTTGCCAACACAGCTGGGGCACTGCCAGCATCTCAGAAGGGAGGGTTAGCATCGCCGAAATGTGGGACTGCCGGGAGTAACCCACTATCTTAGAATAAAACCATCCAGGCTCAACCAAACCTTGTAAATAAAACCATCACACTCTTTTTGTGCAAAATTGTGGGGTGGCCACAGCTTTATTTAACCACATATAACAATGTGAGCCCTGAAAACAAACTCATTTAACGCAATCCAACTTCCTGTTTTCCAAAGACACAAAACCTCCTCTTATGCCGACCACTAATTCTGAAAGAAAGAAAAAGAAAAAACAACTCTACAAAAACTGAAAAACACCACAAACAAAAATAACTGATACTTCCAAATAAAATTAGGGCTGGAGGGCACTCCTCTGGCTATACATTAACCGACCCTTTTCCTGCCTGCATTTTCCCGCCAAAACATTAACCCCTCATGTGCCTTTCCACCCCTTTCCCCTGAAGTCCCAGGTGCCCTTGTTATTCACTTTGTATGCACAAAAAAGCTTTGTCAGCACACCACAACATCCAGCACCACCATCTGATATGGACCGTCTTAGCCGGAACGTTTCAGCAACATGGTGGAACAGTACATGTCCACACGTCTGCATGTACTTACTAATGGGTCTGCCCCATTGAACTTCTGGGTCTTCAAATTGGGCACATGGTCTTTGCTTGCTTTTTACACCTTGGAGATGCTGGCCTTCCCTGCGGCAAGTCTATTGTCCAAACATGTGTTTGGGCAGATTAGAGCGGTATACTAGCCGCACCCAGCCATTGTTATACTTTGTGCATTCTCTTTTCTATTTCCCAATGTTATGGGGCCTCCACAAACCAAAATTAAACCCAAAAAAATAAGGAAAAAAAAATAAAAAATGTTGGCTACCTCGCCTCCTCCACCCGCACTGCCACATCTGCCTCCTCCTCCACTCGGACCTCCACCTCTTGGCTCAAGATTATTATGTCTTTTATTGGCATATAGAGAAGTATACCGGCCGCACCCCCCCAAAAAATGGCTAAAGGTCATACACAGAATTGATAGACACATTAAAAAAAAACAAAAAAAAAAACAGAAACAGTATTGGCTTCCTCCCCGGCCTCCTCCACCTCTTCCACCTACACCGCCATGTCCACCTCCTCCTCCATTATTTGGACCTTAATCTCTTGGCTCAAGATTATTATTTGTTATTTTGGCACAGTAGAGAAGTGTTGGCTTCCTCCTCCACCTCTTCCACCTACACCACCACATCCACAGACTCCGCCTTGTTCAAAATTATTATTTTTATGCATTTTATGTTATTTTAAGTCATTTCTCTATCCACTTTTGTTTGCAGGGTAATTGTACTGCTCTTTCCCTCATTTTGGTTCCTTTTGCAGCCCTCCAGCCTTTTCTATGACTTTTTTTACAGCCAATTCTTAGCCCCAAAGTTTGGGTCCCCATTGACTTCAATGGGGTTCAGTGTTCGGGGTTAAGTTTGGGTCAAGTTTAAAACAAAGTTTGGCCGAGTCTGTCGAACCTGAACGTTCATCACTACACAGCAGTTTACATTATGGAAATGCACTTGTGATGTGAAAAAAACCAGATTTGATACATATGCAAATTACCCTGAGATGAGTCCTGTCCCTGACTCATCTCACATACAGGACTCATCTCAGGGTAATTTGCATATGTATAAAATCAGTTTTTTCCCCACAATAAAAGCACACAGAGCTATGGGGACTGGATATTGCGGATGTGCTAGCGGCCATCTAGCAACCCATGTCCTCAGCTCTATACACAAAATCCCGGTGACAGGTTCCCTTTAAAGTCAGATGCCGCTATCAGCGAGGCATCTGAGGGGTACAATGACGGGGAGTGGCGCAATCTATTTATAAAGAAATGCACTTCATGATGAATTAATTCATCACAATGCAAAATTTTTTGTAAAATTTGGCAAAGCATCCGAATCGAATTTTAGAGAACTTCGCCCGTTAGTCACTAGTCACAGCAGTGTATGGAAACTCATTTGCTGTAGCACAACATGTAACCAGTTTGAAACCAGCTTGTGATGTCACAGCATTTTGCATGATGGAAACACACTTTGATGTTACAGCAGCTTACCCGACTAAGGCTACTTTCACACTAGCGTTCGATCGGATCCGTTCTGAACGGATCCGATCATAATAATGCAGATGGAGGCTCCGTTCAGAACGGATCCGTCTGCATTATTTTAGCATATAACAGCTAAGTGTGAAAATAGCCTCGTACGGATCCGTCCAGACTTTCAATGTAAAGTCAATGGGGGACGGATCCGCCTGAAGATTGAGCCATATTGTGGCATCTTCAAACGGATCCGTCCCCATTGACTTACATTGTAAGTCTGGACGGATCCGCACGCCTCCGCACGGCCAGGCGGACACCCGAACGCTGCAAGCAGCGTTCAGCTGTCCGCCTGTCCGTGCGGAGGCGAGCGGAGCGGAGGCTGAACGCCGCCAGACTGATGCAGTCTGAGCGGATCCGCTCCATTCAGACTGCATCAGGGCTGGACGGCTGCGTTCGGGTCCGCTCGTGAGCCCCTTCAAACGGAGCTCACGAGCGGACCGACGAACGCTAGTGTGAAAGTAGCCTAAAACTGACTTGTGATGTCACATATTTACTTGCCTAACGCCCACTTGTGATGTCACAGCAGATTACATGTTTGAAATTTGAAACCCACTTGTGATTTCAGAAACACAATTGTGATGTTACAACAACTATCCTGACCGGATTCCACTTGGGGCGTCACAAAAACTATCACAGCAACTTACCTGACAGAAAGATATATGCGAGGTCACAACAGCTGAATTGTCTGAATCTCATTTGTGATGTGACAGTACTGCAACTTACCTGACTGAGGCCCACTGCAATGTCACAGCAGCTTACCTTACATTTGTTATGCCACAGCTGTTTATACCAGACTGAACCTTGTGATTTCATTTGCTATGGGCATACATCAACAGCAGAGGGCCCTTGTGCATGATCAGAACACTAGCTCCTTGATTTTGGAATTTTAATTGTATGACAATGAGATACATTACATAGTCCACCTCACTCATCATGGCTCTCTAGAAGATCCCTCACTGCTGTACAAATCCACCAGTATTTGTAAGACGTGAATAAAAAAGTGTATAACCTAAGAGGTGATTAGGGATGAGCGAACCCGAACTGTATTTTGGGGTGTCCGTGACACGGACCCGGACCCGAACATTTTCGTAAAAGTCCGGGTTCGGTGTTCGTCGCTTTCTTGGCGCTTTTTGAAAGGCTGCAAAGCAGCAAATCAACAAGCGTCATACTACTTGCCCCAAGAGGCTGTCACAGCCATGCCTACTATTGGCATGGCTGTGATTGGCCAGTGCAGCATGTGACCCAGCCTCTATTTAAGCTGGAGTCACGTAGCGCCGCACGTCACTCTGCTCTGTTCAGTGTAGGGAGAGGTTGCAGCTGCGACTGTTAGGGCGAGATTAGGCAGTGAATAACTCATCAAAAACGCTTAATTCAGTGATCGATCTACGATCTGCTCACTGTTTTTAGGCTGCCCAGAGCGTTTTTTAGTCACTTTTTTCTGGGGTGATCGGCGGCCATTTTGTGTCTTGTGGTGCGCCAGCACAATCTGCCACCAAGTCAATTTAACCATCAATAGTGTGGTTATTTTTTTGCTATATCCTACATCAGGGGCTTGGCTGTGCTTGCTATTTTATTGAGGGGCGAAATACAATAGCCAAAATAGCAGTACCCTAAATCTGGTGTTTCAGCTGTGGCCAGCCAATTGTAATACTGTCTGCTGTCCGGCAAAGGATATATTTTTGTTCTGGGTTGAAATACAATTCCCAACTTAGCAATTCCCTAAATCAGTGGTTTCTGCTGTATCAGGCCAAGTTTAAATCTATCCATAAAAGGGTATATTAGATTGAAGGTGCGGATAGTGTCATCCTCAATAACTTCACACGCTACAGTTCATTTCCAAGTCAAATTCTGTCTGAAAACGTATACCTGTCACCCAGCGCCTAAATACTAGTCCTAAAATTTATATTCAGCTAAATCTGTGTTTATTGCTGAGGCTGGTCAATTCATTTAGTGTCCGCCAAAGCACAGTTTTTGTTCTGGGTTGAAATACAATTCCCAACTTAGCAATTCCCTAAATCAGTGGTTTCTGCTGTATCAGGCCTACTTTAAATCTATCCATAAAAGGGTATATTAGATTGAAGGTGCGGATAGGGTCATTCTCAATAACTTCACACACACGCTACCGTTCATTTCCAAGTCTAATTCTGTCCGTAAACCTATACCTGTCACCCAGCGCCTAAATAATAGGCCTCAAATTTATATTCTGCTAAATCTGTGTTTATTGCTGAGACTGGTCAATTCATTTAGTGTCTGCCAAAGCACAGTTTTTGTTCTAGGTTGAAATACAATTCCCAACTTAGCAATTCCCTAAATCAGTGGTTTCTGCTGTATCAGGCCTACTTTAAATCTATCCATAAAAGGGTATTGTCACGGACGGTGTACAGGAAACAAGACAAAGCAACATGCATAAATGACTCACTGGATCCAAAGCTAAGGAACCAAAAGGCAGACCCCTGCACAAGACCTAGCACTTTCCCTGGCTGCTCAGCCTATGCAAAGATCCCAAAGGTGGATGGTTGCATATCCACGTACCTCGACTATATAACCCCTGAACACCCTACAATAGTGAGGGGACACGACCACCGGCTCCGTACACCAGACACGGAGGGAGTCAGGGTCACCTGGGATCCAGCAAACAGAAAATAACATAAATGTACAGCACTTAACTTTGTAGCAGACTGGGAAACAGGATCAGCATGCACGCACACTCCAAGAAGAAGTATAAGCCGCCCAGTAAAGCATTATGGGGAGAAATTTAAAGGGAAGCAATCAGTCCAACTACATGACAGCTGAGAGAGGCTAACGAGATGAGGAACTGAATACCACAACAAAGAAAACTCAAGGAGTAGGTTCTGAAAGGCCTCTGTCAGAGCTTCTCAGCTGTCTGGTTGTGACAGTACCCCTCCCTCTACGAGTGGACTCCGGACACTCAGAACCCACCTTCTCAGGATGGGACCTATGGAAAGCCCTGATGAGACGAGAGGCTTTAATGTCCGTCACTGGGACCCACATCCTCTCCTCAGGACCATAACCCTCCCAATGAACAAGGTACTGAAGAGAACCGTGGACAAGACGAGAATCCACAATCCTAGAGACCTGAAATTCAAGATTCCCATCAACCATAATCGGAGGAGGAGGCAAAGGCGAGGGTACAATGGGTTGAACATAAGGTTTCAATAAGGACTTATGAAAAACATTATGGATCTTCCAAGTCTGAGGAAGATCAAGACGGTAGGCAACAGGATTGATGACAGACAGGATTTTGTAAGGCCCAATAAACCTAGGACCCAACTTCCAGGAGGGAACCTTCAATTTGATATTCTTGGTAGACAACCACACCAGATCACCAACATTCAGGTCCGGACCAAGCACACGTCTCTTATCTGCCACACGCTTATATCTCTCACTCATGCTCTTTAGATTATCCTGAATCTTTTGCCAAATAGATGACAAAGACGAGGAGAATCTGTCCTCATCAGGTAAACCAGAAGACCCCTCTCCCGAGAAAGTCCCAAACTGCGGATGAAACCCATATGCACCAAAAAATGGTGACTTATCAGAGGACTCCTGATGACGGTTATTTAAAGCAAACTCAGCAAGGGACAAAAAAGAACACCAATCCTTTTGATTCTCCGCCACAAAACAGCGTAGATATGTCTCCAGATTCTGATTGACGCGCTCTGTCTGGCCATTCGACTGCGGGTGGAAAGCAGAAGAGAATGACAACCAAACCCCCAAGCGAAAACAGAAAGCCTTCCAGAATCTGGAAACAAACTGCATGCCCCTATCAGAGACTATGTCTGAAGGAATACCGTGCAATTTGACAATGTAATCAATAAATGCCTGCGCCAGCGTCTTAGCATTGGGCAAACCAGGAAAAGGGATGAAATGCACCATTTTGCTAAAACGGTCCACCACCACCAGAATCACAGTCTTCCCCGAGGAACGAGGCAGGTCCATTATGAAGTCAGTAGACAGATGTGTCCAAGGACGAGAAGGAATGGGTAGGGGAAGGAGAGGACCTGATGGCCGTGAATGAGGGACTTTGGCACGAGCGCAAGTCTCGCAGGCTGCCACAAAACCCTCAACTGACTTACGAAGCGCAGGCCACCAGAATCTCCGAGCGATGAGATCCAGTGTGGCTCTTGCCCCCGGGTGCCCAGCAAGGACCGTATTGTGGTGTTCCTTAAAAATCTTGTGTCTTAAAGCGAGAGGCACAAACAACCTCCCAGGAGGACAAAGATCAGGAGCCTCTGACTGGGCTGCCTGCACCTCTGCCTCCAATTCAGAAAAAAGAGCAGAGACCACCACACCTTCAGCCAAAATGGGACCCGGGTCTTCAAAATTCCCGCCTCCCGGAAAACAACGTGACAGGGCATCTGCCTTCACATTCTTAACTCCAGGGCGGAACGTGACAACAAAATTAAATCTTCAAAAGAACAAAGACCATCTGGCCTGTCTCGGGTTCAGACGCTTGGCTGACTCCAAGTAGGCCAGATTTTTATGGTCAGTAAACACGGTAATAGGATGTCTAGCTCCCTCCAGCCAATGGCGCCATTCCTCAAAAGCCAACTTGATGGCCAACAATTCCCTATCTCCCACATTGTAATTTCTCTCTGCGGAGGAAAGTTTTTTCAAGAAAAAGGCACACGGTTGCCATTTGGCAGGAGAGGAACCCTGAGACAAGACCGCACCCACACCCACCTCAGAAGCATCAACCTCAACTATGAAGGGTAAAGAAATATCAGGTTGCACCAAGATGGGAGCGGAAGCAAAACTCTCCTTGATATTAGAAAAATCCTTACGCGCCTCTACCGACCAAGAAGAAAAATCTACCCCCTTTCTGGTCATATCAGTGAGTGGTTTAACAATAGAGGAATAATTCAAAATAAACTTCCTGTAATAATTGGCAAAGCCCAAAAAATTGCATCAGCGCCTTCTGATTCTCAGGAAGCTCCCACTCAAGCACAGCGCGGACCTTCTCGGGGTCCATGCGAAAACCAGAAGCGGAGAGAAGAAACCCCAGAAATTGAATTTCTGGAACCGCAAACACACATTTTTCCAGTTTCGCATATAATTTATTCTCCCGCAGAATGAGCAAGACCTGACGTAAATGTTCCTTATGAGTTTTGAAATCAGGAGAAAAAATCAAAATGTCATCCAAATACACTAATACAAATTTTCCCATCAAATGATAAAAAATGCTGTTCACGAAATGCTGAAAAACGGCTGGGGCATTCATCAAACCAAAAGGCATAACCAAATTTTCAAAATGGCCCTCAGGGGTATTGAAGGCCGTCTTCCATTCGTCTCCTTCTCTGACCCTGACCAGGTTGTATGCCCCTCTTAGATCTAATTTGGAAAAGACTTTAGCCCCAACAACCTGGTTAAACAGGTCCGGGATTAGAGGAAGCGGATAAGGATCACGAATAGTGATACTGTTCAGCTCCCTGAAATCCAGACAAGGTCTTAAAGAACCATATTTTTTTCTTACCAAAGAAAAAACAAGCGGCAACAGGTGACTTTGAGGGTCGTATGTGTCCTTTTCTCAGACTCTCAGAGATATAAGCACGCATAGCGATCCTTTCAGGTTGGGAAAGATTGTATAAACGAGATTTAAGCAGCTTGGCGCCTGGGATGAGATTAATAGGGCAATCGTACTCCCTGTGCGGGGGCAAATCCTGAACTCCACTCTCAGAGAAGACATCCGAAAATTCAGAGAGAAAAGATGGTACAGTCTTAGTAGCAACCTCAGAAACAGATGTCGTGAGGCAATTCTCTCTGCAAAAGTCACTCCAACCATTTATTTGCCTCGCTTGCCAATCAATGGTGGGATTATGTTTAGTGAGCCAGGGTAGCCCCAACACTAGAAGAGTAGGCAAACCGCTAAGGACGAAACATGACACATCCTCAACATGAGCATCACTCACAATTAAACGGATATTGTGAACTATGCCCTTTAATGATTTCTGAGAAAGTGGAGCGGAATCAATAGCAAAAACAGGAATACCCTTTCCCAAAGTGCACACCTGGAAACCATGAGTTATTGCAAATTGACTATCAATAATATTGACCGCTGCTCCACTATCCACAAAAATCTCACAAAAAATCCTCTTGCTCTCTAGCGCCACCCTAGCAGGCAGGACAAAACGGGAACTACAAGCAAACGGAAAACCTTCAATTTCCACCTCAACCCTGCCAATAGTAACAGACGGAACATTTTTAAAAGATTTTTTCCTCTTTGTTTCTTTATTACTCCCAGAGAACTGCCTGAATCTCCTAGAGGGACAAACATTTGCCAAATGATTTATACCTCCACAACAAAAACAAACCCTCCCATGCGGGCTGAATCTTCTATTGTCAGAAGCAATCAACCCCAGCTGAATGGGCTCTTGCTCAGAAGGGGCTGACAGCGACTGAGACCCCTGCGCACAGAATGGGACCGCTGCACTGTCCTGGGACTGAGTATGACAGGAAGGAGAGATCTCTCCTCTCTCTCTAAGACGCCTGTCAATACGAACGGCCTGAGACATAGCAGAGTCCAAGGAAATAGGCCTTTCATGAAAGGCAAATGCATCTTTCAATCCCTCTGAAAGACCATGGCAAAATTGACTTCGGAGTGCAGCATCATTCCAACCAGTATCAGCTGCCCATCTCCGAAATTCTGAGCAGTATATCTCTGCGGATTGTTTACCCTGGCATAATAGACGTAGTCTAGACTCAGCCAGAGCAATACGATCCGGATCATCATATATCTGACCCAGGGCAAAAAAGAATTCATCCACTGAACGGAGGGGCCGTGCCCCCTCCGGCAGCGAAAAGGCCCAGGACTGAGCGTTACCCCTGAGAAGCAATATAATGATCCCCACCCTCCGTTCCTCATCACCAGAGGAATGGGGAAGAAGGCGAAAATTGAGTTTGCAAGCCTCTCTAAAATGCACAAAATTCTCACTACCCCCGGAAAACGTATCCGGGAGCGAGATCTTAGGCTCAGAACAAACTCCATAAACGCCAGCTGAACCAGTCACTTGAAGCTGAGAAAAAGTCCTGCGGAGATCAGCTACCTCCAATGAAAGACCCTGAAGGCGTTCAGCCAAAAGTGAAACCGGATCCATGCTTGAGACGGTTTTGGCGGCTTATATTGTCACGGACGGTGTACAGGAAACAAAACAAAGCAACATGCATAAATGACTCACTGAATCCAAAGCTAAGGAACCAAAAGGGATACCCCTGCACAAGACCTAGCACTTTCCCTGGCTGCTCAGCCTATGCAAAGATCCCAAAGGTGGATGGTTGCATATCCCGTACCTCGACTATATAACCCCTGAACACCCTACAATAGTGAGGGGACACGACCACCGGCTCCCTACACCAGACACGGAGGGAGTCAGGGTCACCTGGGATCCAGCAAACAGAAAATAACTCATAAATGTACAGCACTTAACTTTGTAGCAGACTGGGAAACAGGATCAGCATGCACACACACTCCAGGAAGAAGTATAAGCCGCCCAGTAAAGCATTATGGGGAGGAATTTAAAGGGAAGCAATCAGTCCAACTACATGACAGCTGAGAGAGGCTAACGAGATGAGGAACTGAATACCACAACAAAGAAAACTCACGGAGGAGGTTCTGAAAGGCCTCTGTCAGAGCTTCTCAGCTGTCTGGTTGTGACAGGTATATTAGATTGAAGGTGCGGATAGGGTAATTCTCAATAACTTCACACGCTACCGTGCATTTCCAAGTCTAATTCTGTCCGTAAACGTATACCTGTCACCCAGCGCCTAAATAATAGGCCTCAAATTTATATTCAGCTAAATCTGTGTTTATTGCTGAGGCTGGTCAATTCATTTAGTGTCAGCCAAAGCACAGTTTTTGTTCTGGGTTGAAATACAATTCCCAACTTAGCAATTCCCTAAATCAGTGGTTTCTGCTGTATTAGGCCTACTTTAAATCTATCCATAAAAGGGTATATTAGATTGAAGGTGCGGATAGGGTCATTCTCAATAACTTCACACGCTACCGTGCATTTCCAAGTCTAATTCTGTCCGTAAACCTATACCTGTCACCCAGCGCCTAAATAATAGGCCTCAAATTTATATTCAGCTAAATCTGTGTTTATTGCTGAGGCTGGTCAATTCATTTAGTGTCAGCCAAAGCACAGTTTTTGTTCTGGGTTGAAATACAATTCCCAACTTAGCAATTCCCTAAATCAGTGGTTTCTGCTGTATTAGGCCTACTTTAAATCTATCCATAAAAGGGTATATTAGATTGAAGGTGCGGATAGGGTCATTCTCAATAACTTCACACGCTACCGTGCATTTCCAAGTCTAATTCTGTCCGTAAACCTATACCTGTCACCCAGCGCCTAAATAATAGGCCTCAAATTTATATTCAGCTAAATCTGTGTTTATTGCTGAGGCTGGTCAATTCATTTAGTGTCCGCCAAAGCACAGTTTTTGTTCTGGGTTATAATACAATTCCCAACTTAGCAATTCCCTAAATCAGTGGTTTCTGCTGTATCAGGCCTACTTTAAATCTATCCATAAAAGAGTATTTTAGATTGAAGGTGCGGATAGTGTCATCCTCAATAACTTCACACGCTACCGTGCATTTCCAAGTTTAATTCTGTTCCTAAACGTATACCTGTCACCCAGCGCCTAAATAATAGGCCTAAAATTTATATTCAGCTAAATCTGTGGTTATTGCTGGGGCTGGTCAAGTTATTTAGTGTCCGTCAAAGCACAGTTTTTGTTCTGGGTTGAAATACAATTCCCAACTTACCAATTCCCTAAATCAGTGGTTTCTGCTGTATCAGGCCTACTTTAAATCTATCCATAAAAGGGTATATTAGATTGAAGGTGCGGATAGGGTCATTCTCAATAACTTCACACGCTACCGTGCATTTCCAAGTCTAATTCTGTCCATAAACGTATACCTGTCATCCAGGGCCTAAATACTAGGCCTACAATTTATATTCAGCTAAATATGTTGTTACTGCTGTGCCTGTATTAGTGTAATACGGTACCTAAATAGATAGCCAGATAGTGTTAGGTATCTGTAAAAAATTTCTTATTGTGGTGAACAGTAACAATGAGGAAAACATCTAGTAAGGGACGCGGACATGGTCGTGGTGGTGTTAGTGGACCCTCTGGTGCTGGGAGAGGACGTGGCCATTCTGCCACAGCCACATGTCGTGGTGAACCAACTACCTCAAGTTCCAGTAGCCGCCAGAATTTACAGCGATATTTGGTGGGGCCCAATGCCGTTCTAAGGATGGTAAGGCCTGAGTAGGTACAGGCATTAGTCAATTGGGTGGCCGACAGTGGATCCAGCACATTCACATTATCTCCCACCCAGTCTTCTGCAGAAAGCGCACAGATGGCGCCTGAAAACTAAGCCCATCAGTCTGTCACATCACCCCCATGCATATCAGGGAAACTGTCTGAGCCTCAAGTTATGCAGCAGTCTCTTATGCTGTTTCAAGACTCTGCTGGCAGGGTTTCCCAAGGGCATCCACCTAGCCCTTCCCCAGCGGTGGAAGACATAGAATGCACTGACGCACAACCACTTATGTTTCCTGATGATGAGGACATGGGAATACCACCTCAGCACGTCTCTGATGATGACGAAACACAGGTGCCAACTGCTGCGTCTTTCTGCAGTGTGCAGACTGAACAGGAGGTCAGGGATAAAGACGATGCAGGGGACGATGAGGTCCTAGACCCCACATGGAATGAAGGTCGTGCCACTGACTTTCACATTTCGGAAGAAGAGGCAGTGGTGAGACCGAGCCAACAGCGTAGCAAAAGAGGGAGCAGTAGGCAAAAGCAGAACACCCGCCGCCAAGAGACTCCGCCTGCTACTGACCGCCGCCATCTGGGACCGAGCACCCCAAAGGCAGCTTCAAGGAGTTCCCTGGCATGGCACTTCTTCAAACAATGTGCTGACGACAAGACCCGAGTGGTTTGCACGCTTTGCCATCAGAGCCTGAAGCGAGGCATTAACGTTCTGAACCTTAGCACAAGCTGCATGACCAGGCACCTGCATGCAAAGCATGAACTGCAGTGGAGTAAACACCTTAAAAACAAGGAACTCACTCAGGCTCCCCCTGCTACCTCTTCTGCTGCTGCCGCCTCGGCCTCTTCTGCTGCTGCCGCCTCGGCCTCTTCCTCCGCCTCTGGAGGAACGTTGGCACCTGCCGCCCAGCAAACAGGTGATGTACCACCAACACCACCACCTCCGTCACCAAGCATCTCAACCATGTCACACGGCAGCGTTCAGCTCTCCATCTCACAAACATTTGAGAGAAAGCGTAAAATTCCCACCTAGCCACCCTTGATCCCTGGCCCTGAATGCCAGCATTTCTAAACTACTGGCCTATGAAATGCCGTCATTCAGGCTGGTGGACACAGACAGCTTCAAACAGCTCATGTGCAGCATACGGGTAGGCTACCCGACACTGCTAGATTGTAATGTGTATTTCCCTTTAAGCCAGTCAGGCCTGTTACAGGCAATCCTTGTCACAGCCAGCAGAGGGAGCCCCCAGTTCAGTATAAATAGGCTAGGGCCTAGCCCAGGAGAGGAGTTCAGAAGTTTCTAGACTCAGTGCTGAGAGGGTCAGAGCTCAGTCGGCAGTGCAGGGATTGCATCTCTGGTGTGGAGGGTCATACCCACCCAGCTTTCCAGGTTAGTGATACCTGAAGAACTCCAAAGACAGAGCCAGCCGTCAGGAGGGAAGAAGACCTCTACTAAGTATTTGCTCAAGGGTTATTACCAAGAATTGGGAGTCTGGACCTTGAGGGTTTTGCTGCAAGTAGAGTAAGAGGAAAGCCCTGATCCTAGGAGGCCTGTCTCGAAGTTAACCTTGTTGTAAGTGAAAGCCTGAACCACCACTGTTAACTGCATGATAAAGTGTGAAATAACTCTGGAACTGTGTTACCTGCTGTTTACCCTACTACATATCCATGCAGTAAAGTTGACCTGTTGTATGAATACCTGAGTTACTCCATTATTCCACCTATCGTTCCACGGTGTGTCACCGTTCAATTGACACTGGCGTCACAACATTCATCACCTGCCTGTTCCAGTGCTGACCCGTTTGAAGACGACAGTGAGTCCCAGGTTAGTGGGTTACCCTGCACTACAAAGCCCAGCATACCTAAAGCTATACTACTGACCCCCTGGGACACTGCACATGTCGCTTGCTGTCCCACAGTATGTTGTTCCCAGCCGCCACTACTTCTCCAAGAGAGCCGTGCCTTCCCTGCACAAACAAGTATCCGATAAAATCAAGTGTGCACTGCGCAACGCCATCTGTGGCAAGGTCCACCTAACCACAGATACGTGGACCACTAAGCATGGCCAGGGACGCTATATCTCCCTAACTGCACACTGGGTAAATGTAGTGGCAGCTTGGCCCCAGGCGGAGAGCTGTTTGGCGCACGTCCTTCCGCCGCCAAGGATCGCAGGGCAACATTCTTTGCCTCCTGTTCCCTCTTCCTCCTACTCGGCTTCCTCCTCCTCTTCTTCCACCTGCTCATCCAGTCAGCCACCCACACCTTCACCACCAACTTCAGCACAGGCCAGGGTAAACGTCAGCAGGCCATTCTGAAACTCATATGTTTGGGGGACAGGCCCCACACCACACAGGAGTTGTGGCGGGGTATAGAACAACAGACCGACGAGTGGTTGCTGCCGGTGAGCCTCAAGCCCGGCCTGGTGGTGTGTGATAATGGGCGAAATCTCGTTGCAGCTCTGGGACTAGCCAGTTTGACGCACATCCCTTGCCTGGCGCATGTGCTGAATTTGGTGGTGCAGAAGTTCATTCACAACTACCCCGACATGTCAGAGCTGCTGCATAAAGTGCGGGCCGTCTGTTCGCGCTTCCGGCGTTCACATCCTGCCGCTGCTCGCCTGTCTGCGCTACAGCGTAACTTCGGCCTTCCCGCACACCGCCTCATATGCGACGTACCCACCAGGTGGAACTCCACCTTGCACATGCTGGACAGACTGTGCGAGCAGCAGCAGGCCATAGTAGAGTTTCAGCTGCAGCACGCACGGGTCAGTCGCACTGCGGAACAGCACCACTTCACCACCAATGACTGGGCCTCCATGCGAGACCTGTGTTCCCTGTTGCGCTGTTTCGAGTACTTCACCAACATGGCCAGTGGCGATGACGCCTTTATCATCGTTACAATACCACTTCTATGTCTCCTTGAGAAAACACTTAGGGCGATGATGGAAGAGGAGGTGGCCCAGGAGGAGGAGGAGGAGGAAGAGGGGTCATTTTTCGCACTTTCAGGCCAGTCTCTTAGAAGTGACTCAGAGGGAGGTTTTTTGCAACAGCAGAGGCCAGGTACAAATGTGGCCAGCCAGGGCCCACCACTGGAGGACGAGGAGGATGAGGATGAGGTGGAGGAGGATGAGGATGAAGCATGTTCACAGCGGGGTGGCACCCAACGCAGCTCGGGCCCATCACTGGTGCGTGGCTGGGGGGAAACGCAGGACGATGACGATATGCCTTCCACAGAGGACAGCTTGTCCTTACCTCTGGGCAGCCTGGCACACATGAGCGACTACATGCTGCAGTGCCTGCGCAACGACAGCAGAGTTGCCCATATTTTAACGTGTACGGACTACTGGGTTGCCACCCTGCTGGATCCACGGTACAAACACAATGTGCCCACCTTACTTCCTGCACTGGAGCGTGATAGGAAGATGCGCGAGTACAAGCGCACATTGGTAGACGCGCTACTGAGAGCATTCCCAAATGTCACAGGGGAACAAGTGGAAGCCCAAAGCGAAGGCAGAGGAGGAGCAAGAGGTCGCCAACGCAGCTGTGTCACGGTCAGCTCCTCTGAGGGCAGGGTTAGCATGGCAGAGATGTGGAAAAGTTTTGTCAACACGTCACAGCTAACTGCACCACCACCTGATACGGAACGTGTTAGCAGGAGGCAACATTTCACTAACATGGTGGAACAGTACGTGTGCACACCCCTCCACGTACTGACTGATGGTTCGGCCCCATTCAACTTCTGGGTCTCCAAATTGTCCACGTGGCCAGAGCTAGCCTTTTATGCCTTGGAGGTGCTGGCCTGCCCGGCGGCCAGCGTTTTGTCTGAACGTGTATTCAGCACGGCAGGGGGCGTCATTACAGACAAACGCAGCCGCCTGTCTACAGCCAATGTGGACAAGCTGACGTTCATAAAAATGAACCAGGCATGGATCCCACAGGACCTGTCCATCCCTTGTGCAGATTAGACATTAACTACCTCCCCTTAACCATATATTATTGTACTCCAGGGCACTTCCTCATTCAATTCTATTTTTATTTTCATTTTACCATTATATTGCAGGGCAACCCAAAGTTGAATGAACCTCTCCTCTGTCTTGGTGCCGGGGCCTAAAAATATCTGACCCAGCCTGTTCCAGTGTTGGGTGACGTGAAGCATGATTCTCTGCTATGACATGAAGCCTGAATCTCTGCTATGGGACCTCTCTCCTCTGTCTGGGTGCCGGGGCCTAAATATATGACAATGGACTGTTCCAGTTTTGGCTGACGTGAAGCCTGATTCTCTGCTATGACGTGAAGCCTGAATCTCTGTTATGGGACCTCTCTCCTCTGTCTGGGTGCCGGGGCCTAAATATATGACAATGGACTGTTCCAGTTTTGGGTAACGTGAAGCCTGATTCTCTGCTATGACATGAAGACTGGTTCTCTGCTGACATGAAGCCTGAATCTCTGTTATGGGACCTCTCTCCTCTGTCTGGGTGCCGGAGCCTAAATATATGACAATGGACTGTTCCAGTGTTGGGTGACGTGAAGCCTGATTCTCTGCTATGACATGAAGACTGATTCTCTGCTGACATGAAGCCTGAATCTCTGTTATGGGACCTCTCTCCTCTGTCTGGGTGCCGGGGCCTAAATATCTGACAATGGACTGTTCTAGTTTTGGGGGACGTGAAGCATGATTCTCTGCTATAACATGAAGCCTGAATCTCTCTTATGGGACCTCTCTCCTCTGTCTGGGTGTCGGGGCCTAAATATATGACAATGGACTTTTCCAGTTTTGGCTGACGTGAAGCCTGATTCTCTGCTATGACATGAAGACTGATTCTCTGCTGACATGAAGCCTGAATCTCTGTTATGGGACCTCTCTCCTCTGTCTGGGTGCCGGGGCCTAAATATATGACAATGGACTGTTCCAGTTTTGGGTAACGTGAAGCCTGATTCTCTGCTATGACATGAAGACTGATTCTCTGCTGACATGAAGCCTGAATCTCTGTTATGGGACCTCTCTCCTCTGTCTGGGTGCCGGAGCCTAAATATATGACAATGGACTGTTCCAGTGTTGGGTAACGTGAAGCCTGATTCTCTGCTATGACATGAAGACTGATTCTCTGCTGACATGAAGCCTGAATCTCTGTTATGGGACCTCTCTCCTCTGTCTGGGTGCCGGGGCCTAAATATCTGACAATAGACTGTTCCACTTTTGGGGGACGTGAAGCATGATTCTCTGCTATGACATGAAGCCTGAATCTCTCTTATGGGACCTCTCTCCTCTGTCTGGGTGCCGGGGCCTAAATATATGACAATGGACTGTTCCAGTTTTGGCTGACGTGAAGCCTGATTCTCTGCTATTGTAGTGTCCCACTAGGTAGGGGTGGGCAATACACAAGGGTCAATTGGTGTGCGCGTTACTCCTACTCACAAGGGACAGAAATGTTATATTTACTTGTGCATTTTATGTATTTTCTAATGTGTTTTTATATGCAATGTTTCCCTGTATGATGCAATAGCAGGCCTAGTTGGGTGTAGTTAGACATCCCAGACACTAGAGGGAGGTAGGGAGCCCCTAGTATAAATGTCCAGGCCTAGACAGGGAGAGTTAGTGCAGAGTCAGGAGTCTGAGAAGACAGAAGTTAGAAGGCACCAGCCAGAGATATGCTGAGGGCCTCCTCCTGACATGCAGCTTGATAGCCCTGGCTGCTAGCTATGACCAGGAGGCTAGTGAGGAGACCTAGCCTGCCTGAAACCCACGGTCATTCACCAGACAAGTAAGGATATCACAGGGAAAGATAAGTAACCCTGATGGGCAGATGCTTTAGAAAGTAAAGCAAGGATCTGATACCAGAGGAAGATATAGTTTTACCAAGCATATAAGCCACCATTTAGGCATCCGGGCCTTGGGATAGAAAGCCAGACAGGAGTTCTAGAAAGAACAGTGTACGCTATTTCTGAGGAAAGGTACAACCTGATTCTGAGTGCATTGTGGATTTACCCTCTGAGTATCTTGCATAATCAATACCTGCCATCTTGTGGAATAAACCTGCTTGTAAAGCTGTGATCTAAAAGACTGTGTTACCATCTGATGTACAAAGTTGGACTGTTAAGTAAAGCAACGTTTGGTTCACTATACCATCTGTGTACCTCACTTATTCCAACTATCAACCGGTGTGCCACCATCACAGGCACTGGCGTCACGAACCTTAAAGGGACCTTGCCCCAGGCACTCAAAATACCCGTAACATCCAGGGCACCTCATCCACCATCAGGCCCGGTCCCTACATACAGAGTGTGCCCCAGAGGAACCGTGTCTACCTCTCCTTCACTGCCACATGCCTGCCCAGGGTTCTCCAATACAGTGAGCAACCCTCGTTTGCCCATAACCGTGACCTCACTTCGCTATACCCTGCAGGTCTGGCGTGTTGCACTATGACATAAAGACTGATTCTCTGCTGACATGAAGCCTGAATCTCTGTTATGGGACCTCTCTCCTCTGTCTGGGTGCCGGGGTCTAAATATCTGACAGTCGCCTGTTCCAGTGGTGGGTGACATGAAGCCAGATTCTCTGCTATGGGACCTCTCTCCAATTGATATTGGTTAATTTTTATTTATTATTTTTTTTTTTATCCATTTCCCTATCCACATTTGTTTGCAGGGGATTTAACTACATTTTGCTGCCTTTTGCAGCCCTCTAGCTCTTTCCTGGGCTGTTTTACAGCCTTTTTAGTGCCGAAAAGTTCGGGTCCCCATTGACTTCGGCCGAACTTCTCGAACCCGAACATCCAGGTGTTCGCTCAACTCTAGACGTGATCAACTAGACAGAAGGAACCACTATTATTTTTGGGCACTCTTACCTTCAGGCTCCTGTTTCTGGATTATAGGGAATGATGTAACTCAGGATTAGTGTTAAGCACGAATATTCGAATATCAATTTTTTTTAATCAAATATCGGCACTTCGCTAATTCGCGAATATTTCGAATATAGTGCTATACATTTGGAATTTCGAATATTCATTTTTTTTATTATTATATTTTTTCTTTCCCACTTCCCTAAAGTAGTTCTTAACTGTCCTTAGGATTGCTGGCTTCCTGGCTGTTCCAGTCGGTCCCCTTTGCTGCTTCTGCCGACTTCCGTGCTCATGGAGTGTCCCCATCACCATGGAAACGTCTCCATACTAGAATGTACTGTCGGATTTGAGAATTAAGTTGAAATCGCAATTCGATTAATTCAAGTTATAATAATCGAATTGCGATTTCAACTTGGACCTTGTTTACTGTGGTTGGCTTGGTAGAATTAGCGAATATGACAAATGTATTCGTCATATTCCTCAAAGCGAAGATAACAGAGTATTCTCCATCTTCATTTTAGCTACCTATTCGTTAACTTCGCTAATTCTAGCAATCAAATAGGAAAGTTGAGTATAGAGACAGCTAAGTTTAATTCGCTATGCGATTATATTACTTTGCTTTTTTTTTATAAATAGAACAATTATAATAATTATCCCAGTATTATAATTATTCTATTTATTTAAAAAAAGCAAAGTAATATAATCGCATAGCGAATTAAACTTACCTGTCTCCATAGTCAACTTTCCTATTTGATTGCTAGAATTAGCGAAGTTCACGAATAGGTAGCTAAAACGAAGATGGAGAATACTTCGTTATCTTCGTTTTGAGGAATATGACGAATACATTCGTCATATTCGCTAATTCTACCAAGCCAACCATAGTAAACCAGGTCCAAGTTGAAATCGCAATTCGATTATTATAACTTGAATTAATCGAATTGAGATTTCAACTTAGCACTGCTATATTCCATATTAGGCTAGAATTAACAAATATGGAATATAGCAGTGCTAAGTTGAAATTGCAATTCGATTAATTCAAGTTATAATAATCGAATTGCCATTTCAACTTGGACCTGGTTTACTATGGTTGGCTCGGTAGAATTAGCAAATATGACGAAAGCATTCGTCATATTCCTCAAAACGAAGATAACAAAGTATTCTCCATCTTCGTTTTAGCTACCTATTCGTCAACTTCGCTAATTCTAGCAATCAAATAGGAAAGTTGACTATAGAGACAGCCAAGTTTAATTCGATATGCGAATAGAATAATTATAATACTTGATAATTATTATAATTATTCTATTTATTAAAAAAAAAGCAAAGTAATATAATCGCATAGCGAATTAAACCTAGCTGTCTCTATAGTCAACTTTCCTATTTGATTGCTAGAATTAGTGAAGTTGACGAATAGGTAGCTAAAACGAAGATGGAGAATACTTCGTTATCTTCGTTATACATTTGTCATATTCGTCATCTTCGCTAATTCTAGATATCAAACCAATAGGAAAGTAGCCTTAAGTTACAATCGCAATACGCTATTATTTAAATCGCATATTAATCGCGATAACTAGAAAAATTACAAATATTCGATTTCAACGAATATGAAACAAATATTCTAGCGAATATTTGCGAATTTCTTCGAAATCAAATATGGCACCTCCCGCTCATCACTACACTACAGGATAAGTCAAGAACAAGTATTACAACACAAAAAGTCTAGTGCTCCTACCTAAAAAACAATTGGCTTATTACCTCCATCTAGCAGCGCGAGAAAAGCCAGCACTAAGAATGGTGAAGCTTTCCCAACAAAATTGTACATTAGTGAACCGAAGGGGGCGCCAACTGCAAAGAGAAGGAAATTTGAGAGAAGAAAAGCTTACCAAAGACAAGTCAAAGCTAAAAACCATCAGACTGATGAAACTTTAAGATCATAGTACTTACTGATCGTACCCAACGCCAGGCCTCCTAGTGCGATGCCCATGGCCTTCCCTCTTTCATAATCATCAGGGTATATTTGGGCCAGCATTCCCAAACCTGTAGATACATGTATTTAAGTCACTATATGAAGAGACTTTGCAGTGCAAATAGAAAACGGGGGGTCCGCTTGTTACTCCCTATTATCATTGGACAGTCCTTGGGGCCACAGTTAGGCCCTGAGCTGACTTGTTCAGTTTAGGACAACCACCGATGATCCAAAGAAGGGGCCTCTGCTGTATCCAAACACAATCTGTATGTGCATCTGTTCTTGGAACTGCAGTTAAACCCTATTTAAGGTAAATCCCCTGTATAAAGTCCATATTATGGACAGAATGACGGACAGATAGCGAGTTGCTCTCAGATATCATTTGGGGGAAGTGGAGTCTAAGATAGTAACAATTTATAAGCTAATTATCCATATAGGGAGATGGCAGTCAAGTGGTTGGTGGCTGTTATAGTCCATAGGTCCTAATAAGCTCTATGTATAGTATTTAGTGCAAGCTATGTCAGTAATATTCTGCAATCCTTATAAGGGACGATATAGGGGAAGCAATTAATCAGTGTTGTCAGTGCAGCAATCTCCTGTGGAGCCGATGCAGAGGATGGGAGTGGTAGTGGCCCTGATGAGGTGTTGTGTAATGGTGTACTCCCTCAGGCCATTGCTCTCTTGGGATCAGTGCAGTGGAAATGTAGTTTGAAGAATGAAGCCAGAAGTAAATGTATAACAGTCTTTTTTTTACTTAGTACAAAATAAAATTTGTAGAACATCCTGAAGCAGCAAATACAAAGTGCAGGTTCTGGCACCAGGTGAGGAGGTATGGTAGCAGGTTGGATGACTATATGTTCACACTAGCAGGCAATTGTGGGTGTAGGTGTCTACTGTAAGATTCAGGTTTGATATTTGTCTGGCTTTGTGGAGATTTAGGTGATGGGTGTCTGATTAGTAGTTCCTCACCTTGCAGCAGTGTCTGCATATTTTATTTTTGCAATTTTTTTTCTTTGAAAAATTGTTTTTATTCAATGTAAAATGTTTATTTTTTTTCTTGGACATTGTCTTTTTTTGTGTTCATTTTTTAACCATTTAATAGTTCTACTATAGTTCTAGGAACGGGTACACTGACGCCACTTTTGCAGTGGGTCAGGATATGGGTGGATAATAGTTTGTTTGTGACGCCAATTGCAGTGTGTGCAGGGTAATATCACAGGGCCCTCCCAAGGTGTTATAACGCACGTCCCAGGTTAGGAATGCCAGAGTGGTGTGATAGCCTGTAATGTCTCTGTATGGTGATTATAATAGTGTAAAAGGTGTCTACTACCTGGGTACGGCTGGACTCCTGGCTCACTTGCAATAAATTGAGTGTAGTGATAGTAGGAGTGATAGAGGGATTTTGCAGCAGAAATTGACGTCCAGACCTTTAGGTGAAATTCAGACTTGTCTTTACTGAAGATAACTTTCACCCAAGCAGAATTCAGCTTTGGTATTTGGTCCCAGCAAGTTTTGGCAATGGTTGGCAGGAATAAATCTTCTGCACTATAACTCTGGAGCTTGCCGGATGAGACGTCTGCTTAGTAGCTCTGTAACTGTGGCAGGAATTTATCTTCTGTGCGTCTCTTTATCTTCTGCTATGTTGACTAGCTAAGGAGGAATATGGCTTCTCCTAGGTCTCTAGACTTTACTCACAGGTATATTCTCAGGGAATGCTTTCGTCCTGGAACTCTGGAGGTTGTCTTCTGCTTCTGTCATCCAGCTGAGGCTGCAGGGCTCTCAGGCGAGGGAGGTGATCAATGTCTCAGCCGAGACAAGATCCTGGCTTTCTTCCCTATGCAGGAGATCTCCTACACACACACCCTACCCCTAGCAGGGTGTGGGCTACACTGCACTCTAACTTTCTTCTCCACCCATGGTGTAGGATGTGGGAACAGTCCACACCTCCACAGAGGGGGAGCTAAGCTGGAATGACCCATTCCAGCCTAGATGTACTAAACTGTAACTAGTTCCTTACCAATCCACTACTGCCACCTGCTGGTGAACATGGAAAATTACAAGAAAATTCACATTTAAAGGGATTCTGTCACCTCTCATAACACAAATTCAGATTTTAAACCAGTCATGCTCCACAGAATACCTTGAATCGGCTTTGCTGTTCCATACTGTAATCCGTCCAGTAGTTTTGCTGAAAAACGACTTTTATAATTATGCTAATTAATCCTGAAGGTGATTAGAGTGCCCAGAGGGGCGTTATGTTCCACTTTGTGTGCCCAGTAACGCCCCCCTGCAGTGCCCAAAACGCCTTCCTCCTGAATCCCTAACCGCCCACAGCGTCTCATCCCTCTCCTTCCCCTCCCTGACGGCCGAGCGAAGTCTCGCGCAGACGCAGTACCCACTGAGGGCTGCGCCAGTGCGATTTGCTGGAGACTGAGGGAAGAGCAAGCATCGGACATTACTGGGCTCGGCACATGCCCAGTGACGACGATGAAGCTCCTGCCCTCAGTCTCCAGCAAATCGCACTGGCGCAGCCCTCAGTGGGTACTGCGTCTGCGTGAGACGCCGCTCGGCCGTCAGGGAGGGGGAGGAGAGGGATAAGATGCTGTGGGCGGTTAGGGATTCAGGAGGAAGGCGTTTTGGCCACTGCAGGGGGGCGTTACTGGGCACACAAAGTGAAACATAACGCCCCTCTGGGCACCTTCAGGATTAATTAGCATAATTATAAAAGTCATTTTTCAGCAAAACTACTGGGTGGATTACAGTATAGAACAGCGAAGCCGATTCAATGTAATCTGTGGAGCATGACTGGTTTAAAAGCTGAATTTGTGTTATGAGAGATGACAGCATCCCTTTAACAAAGTTTTAAATGCCCAGTTGTGGAGACATGAGCAAAATCATATCAGATGACAAGGTAAAGGCTCTTAATAGATGATAGCGGGGTAGAGGCATGTAGTAACACAACTCTGGGGTGTTACATTCCTCCTTACTTTGAGTTAAGCCGTCCTCGGCTTATGCTTAGGAGGGGAGGAACCAGCTCTGGGGTACCCAAATACAAAGTGCTGCATATAATACATATAAGACATACAAAGACAAACACATAATGGTTACCCTGAGGTTCCTGCCCGCATGAGTAGCGTGTCCTAAGTAACAGTTTTCCTCTCGGTATAGCCAGTGATCCAAAGGTCTGCACTAAACACTCACTACTGAAAGCATGGGGGTGTATTTACTCTGTAATCTCACCATTGTGTAATAAAACACCAGCAAATGGAAGGGTGGCTTTATCCTGTATTCCCTTCCCTGCACCAAAGTCAAAGTATAAGGCTTATAGCACGATCACTATAGTGACTATGGGTAGCTAAATGGCTCTAAGGTTTGAGGTGCCATACCTTAGGCAAAGGCACAGAAATTAAAGTATTAGCTTCTCCATGCACTTCTGGCAGTCACAGGAGGAGGGTATGATAATTCCATGAAACTCCTTGAAGACACCTCACGATGGGAGCAATTCTGAACAAATAACAAATGGGAAGGAGGGGTCAAAAACTTCTCTAACATTCCTGAAGCTGCGGGGTTACCCGTGTAGTTACTAGACTTGCCGGGACTTACCACTTGGTCCTACCCTGGGTACCTAGGATATATAACACCGGGTGTAGGCCATTAGTATTAAGCATCCATATAGGCAGTCCGTTTAAAGGGGGGAGAGAACAAGAGCTGTAAAGCAAGGCACACAGAAGTGAGGTGCTACATATCTGGCTAAGTGCAAAAGTTAGTGCAGTTTAACAAAAAAGTTTATGAAGGTCACATTGCGGCATCTAGAAAAGAATACACACAATGGGCATATGTTACTTGAACGTTGCTCAACCTGTAAACATTAGTGCAAAAATATCACATAGAGATCACAAAGAGCTCAAGTACACGTTTGTGTCCTTTCTTTGGGTGAAAGATTATAACATTGCATAACCTGTAGACATATTGGAAAGACAGTGCAAAAACATTATGCATTTATTAGTGCAATAATACGCTCATATATGACTTGAGTCCTTTTTCTTTGAAGTGCTTGATGTAGAATCCTCTGGAAACAGATAAAAGTCAATTGTAATCCAAAAAGTGGTATAAAATGTCATATAAAAACACATAAAATAGCAGCAGAAATGAGAACCATAGTTCCATGCGGCTCTCAAGTAACCTGAGAAAGGGGATAAAACAATGTAAAACTTGGTTGCAAAGGGTTATGTCACGGCGGACTGGATCTCAGATACACAGAAAACCAAATAAACAAGTATCTAGGCGAGATGCTGGGGAAAGTTCACCTCCTAGCAAATCCCTGACTTCTCTCCCTACCCTGCTAAGTCCACATTCAGACCTTGAAGGTAGGAATAATGTGTCCTCGTGCCTGGACTGCAAGTACCCTAGAATCCCTAAGATGGTGAAAGGGGAGAAGGAGCAGAAGACACACAAACAGCCTAGACCGCAAATAACAAAAACAGAAACCAAACTTATCTGAGCTGAAACAGAAAATCCTTCCTTCCTTGAATCCAAGGCCAGACTGAATTCTATAACCCGCACGGCTCTCTGGGAGTGAAAGCAATTTAAGCCAACGACCCCACCCAGAGCACCTGAAGGAAGGCGGATCCGGCACGATTACAAAACAAAACAAATGATTAGACACGTGCTGCCAATCTGACAGACCTCCGCAGACAGGGCATGACAGTACCCCCCCTTCTACGGGTGACCTCCGGGCACCCCAGACCAACCTTATCTGGGTAGGCTCTGTGAAAAGCCCTAACCAGTCGGCTGGCACTGACATCCAGCGCCGGAGCCCACATCCTCTCCTCAGGGCCGTATCCCCTCCAGTGTACCAGGTACTGAAGGGAACCCCGAAGAACTCTAGAGTCAAGAATCCTGGAGATCTCGAACTCATCGACCAGAACAGGAGGAGGGGGCAATGGCGATGGTTCCACCGGTCTCACATATTTTTTCAATAAAGATCTATGGAATACATCATGGATCCTCCAAGTCTGCGGAAGATCCAACCGAAACGCTACTGGATTGATCAGCACAGATATTTTGTATGGGCCGATAAATCTTGGACCAAGTTTCCAAGATGGCACTTTCAATTTAATATTTTTAGTGGACCACCACACCAGATCACCCACACACAGGTCCGGACCAGTCACACGTCTCCTGTTAGCCATTCGCTTATACCTCTCACCCATCGTCTCCAAATAAACTTGTATCCTCTGCCAGATAGAAGACAAGGTAGAGGAAAATATTTCCTCCTCTGGCATCCCAGAGGAACTAGTCCCAGAAAAGGTACCAAACTGAGGATGAAAACCATATGCGCCAAAAAATGACAACTTACCCGTGGACTCCTGTCTAAGGTTATTCAAAGCAAACTCCGCTAGGGGCAAGAATGAAGACAAGTTCTCCTGATTCTCTGCCACAAAGCACCTCAAGTAGGTCTCCAGGTTCTGATTAGTACGCTCCGTCTGTCCATTCGACTGCGGATGGAAAGCCGAAGAGAACAAAAGTTGAATGCCAAGCCGAGAGCAGAACGCCCTCCAGAACCTAGAGACAAACTGTGTACCCCTGTCAGAAACCACATCCGAAGGAATACCATGCAATTTCACAATATTATCAACAAAAATTTGCGCAAGAGTCTTGGCATTAGGTAGACTAGTTAACGATAAAAAATTTGCCATCTTGCTAAAACGGTCAACTACCAACAAAATCACAGTTTTCCCGGAGGAACTCGGTAGATCCGTAATAAAGTCCATGGACAAGTGCATCCAATGACGATACGGAATAGATAAAGGAAGGAGTGAACCAGCCGGTCGAGTATGAGCCACCTTAGATCGTGCACAGGTTTCACAAGCTGCCACGTAATCCTCAATGCTCTTACGTAACCCGGGCCACCAGAACCTCTGGGACACAAGGTCACAGGTGGACTTACCACCAGGATGTCCGGCAAGTACAGTATCGTGATGTTCCTTGAAAACCTTGTATTGCAGTTCTTCGGGAACAAACAACCTCCCTGGGGGACAAGAACCAGGAGCCCCCTCTTGGGCTCCCAACACCTCCATCTCCAATTCGGGATACAGGGCAAAAACCACAACCCCATCAGCCAAAATCGGAGCAGGATCCTCTGAATCACCTCCCCCAGGAAAACTGCGAGACAACGCATCCGCCTTGATGTTTTTAACCCCCGGACAAAAAGTAACAACAAAATTGAACCTGGTAAAAAACAGTGAC
This sequence comes from Bufo gargarizans, assembly GCF_014858855.1. Lineage (NCBI taxonomy): Eukaryota > Metazoa > Chordata > Amphibia > Anura > Bufonidae > Bufo > Bufo gargarizans. Next base: position 26,983,198 of record NC_058081.1, read on the forward strand.
CATCTGGCCTGCCTAGGGTTCAGACGCTTGGCGGATTGCAGGTAAGCCAAATTCTTATGATCCGTATAAACAGTAACGGGGTGAGAAGCCCCCTCCAACCAGTGACGCCATTCCTGAAAGGCCAACCTTATAGCCAGTAACTCTCTATCTCCCACATCATAGTTCCTCTCGGCGACCGAGAGCTTCTTGGAAAAAAATGCACACGGGACCCACTTGCCAGGAGAAGAACCCTGTGACAGCACCGCTCCCATCCCCACTTCTGATGCATCCACCTCCACCACAAATGGCTGAGACACATCGGGCTGCACCAGAATGGGAGCAGACGCAAAACACTCCTCAATAGTCGAAAACGGCCTGCAATGCCTCCTCCAACCAAACAGAGACTTCGGCGCCCCTTCTTTGTCATATCAGTCAGAGGTTTAACAATGGTGGAATAGTTCAGAATACATTTTCTATAATAATTAGTAAATCCCCAAAACCGCATCAAAGCTTTCTGATTCTCTGGTCGGTCCCATTCCAGAACCGCCCAGACCTTTTCGGGGTCCATACAAAAACCAGAGTCGGAAAGCAGATATCCCAAAAACGGAAGCTCCTGCACAGAAAACACACATTTTTCCAATTTGGCATATAATTTATTCTCCCGAAGGATCGTCAAAACCTGTCTCACATGATCCTGATGGGTCTTCAGATCAGGAGAGTAAATTAAAATGTCATCTAAGTAAACTACCACGAACCTCCCCACTAAGTGATGAAAAATGTCATTGACGAATGGCTGAAATACCACAGGCGCGTTCGTCAACCCAAAGGGCATAGCCAGATTCTCAAAATGACCCTCGTGCGTATTGAAGGCCGTCTTCCACTCATCCCCTTCCTTGATTCTGATCAGATTGTAGGCCCCCCTTAAATCCAACTTGGAGAACACCCTGGCACCAACAATCTGATCAAAAAGGTCTGAGATCAAAGGAAGGGGATACGGATCCCGGACCGTAATACGGTTCAATTCCCGAAAATCCAAACACGGTCTCAGCGATCCATCCTTTTTCTTAACAAAGAAAAAACCTAATGCCACCGGAGACTTAGATGGCCTAATATGACCTTTTGCCAAACTCTCGGCGATATACTTTCACATGACCTCTCTTTCAGGTTGAGAAAGATTGTAAAGGGGAGACTTTGGCAACTTAGCCCCTGGGATGAGATTAACTGGACAATCATAGTCACGATGGGGGGGGGGGGGGGGGGGGGCAATTCCTGGGCCCCACCCTCCGAAAAGACATCCGCAAAGTCTGAGAGATACTGAGGTAGAACCGCAGTGGACACACCAGAGATAGACGTGCCAAGACAATTTTCCGAACAAAATTCTCCCCAACCAATAATTTGTCTTGCCTGCCAATCTATAATTGGATTATGCCGATATTTGTCATTGTTTTAATCAGGATGTTGATATATATTTTATGAGTAACAGATATATAGATAGTGGGAGGATTCTCTTGGGGATTTGTGGAGGTAGCCATCTGGGCGAATCTTTAAAGAAATTGCTATAAAATAGAGGTAATCTCCTTGAAAAACAGTATGTGATAAGGCGCACCATAGACGCATTATTATATGCGAATATGGAGCGTTTTTTTCATATGGTGTGACTTCCAGGGAGACATAAGAATTCTATATGAATTTTATATGATATTTATGTACATAAAGATCATTTATAATTACCCTGCTACCTTGCACAGATATTATATATGCTTCCCCGCATGTATGTCCTCTTATGTGAGAACTTTATTATCATAAAGGCTATTTGCAATCATTATGTACTGTTCAGGACGTGCAACCACCCTGTATGGATATCGTTTTCCCTTGTAATCACAGCGGTAGCTAATGTATCAAAATAAATAATATACATCGAAGAAACTATTTACTTCTTGTGTAGAACTTCTAGCTACACAAAAAGACGCAAATGAAACATACGGATTCATTTGCAAGAACGATACTTACTCTACCTGGTGTGATTTAAGAGACATTGCTATACTATAAATTTGAAATAAAACATGGAGGTCTTTAAAGGAGGAGACTCCACTACCATTTATATTTACACACATATATGTATATCTATATTTATATTCTTAGTCTATTTGGATATTTTAAATTGATATGGTGGACTAACATTATTTGTTTTAAGAGTGATACGGCTGATGGAATGCCGAATATACAGCGGATGTCAGCATTGACATATACCGATCCCAATTCTAAAAATCCGGATTCCGAACCAGTCTTTCCTTGTCCCTCATGTACTATAAAGGTGGAACATAAACAGGGGGTCGTTAACCACTGAGGAAGGGGTCTGTTTTGTAAATCCCCGAAACGCGTTTGGTATCCCCCCCCACCAGGAGAAGTGGGTTCGCAAGTCCGAGGAAACCTGGAGGTCTTATCTCTTGGGCCAGAGAATATCGGAGTATATCGGTGTTACAGACACGTGCAACAAACATTTCCACTGGCGCCAAAATTTGAACCTGGACACTAACCCTTGAGACCGGAGTTGGATACTACACGCCGAGTCGAGGGAACATAACCCAGTGTGAAGGAGCCTCCAGTAAGAACTTGCTTATCCCACATTATAGCGATCGCTTTAATCCAATACAGCGGGACGCCGCTGTGCGCACTGACAGCTGAATTATTACAAAGTTAAACTTTACAGCTGCATACGCTTGGGACTTCGGTTCTCTCTATATGAGAGACCTGGCATAAAGACTGTTCATAGGAGTGAATACCATACATGGAACTACTCTTCAAGGTTCAAATACTGAACAATTCCACTATTTAATATTTGGATTTATTCAATATTTATTGGGATCCTATTTATTAATGCAACAACACTGCTGTATTTAATTTCCTTTTATAGTTGTTTTATATTATCATCATATCTATCATCATATGTATCATTGTCAGTATCAACTTTTTATCTTCATTTTATTGCTGATATCTTATTGTATTTTCATATTGTATGTTTTTATTTTATTCTGCTATTCAATAAAAAGATCCCTATACTTTCAGTGAGTGCACCACTTCTATTCTTTTATACTTTATCTCTATCAGACTGGGTGCTGTCTGTTAGTGGGAGCACCTCTCTTGGACCCCTATCTCATTTTTAGTGCGACATTCCCCATATTATAATTGGATTATGTTTTGTCAACCACGGTAAACCTAAGACTATAGGAGCAGGAAAATCCCTCATGACAAAACAAGACATAAATTCTACATGTGAATCACCCACCCTCAACTGAATACCATGTGCAATATGAGTGAGACTCCTTTGAGAAAGAGGTGAAGAATCTATTGCAAACACCGGAATCTCTCTTTCTAAAGTGCGCGTACTTAGACGCAGATTTTGAAGAAAAAGAAAGTCAATAAGGTTTACCCCAGCATCACAGTCAATGAATACCTCAACAACAAAAAAATCTTGAGTCTAGCTGGAAGGAGAAAACGAGAATTACAGGGAGCTTGCATACCTGCTTGTTCTACTACTCCATTCACGCTACCAAGAGTCAGGACGGTTTCTTTCTTATCATCATGCGGTTTAACAAAAGGACAAGCAAAAACACAATGACCACTTTTTCCAAAGTAGAAACATAGTTTATGTAATCTCCTAAAGTTTCTCTTATCAGAACGGAAAGATATCTGACCCAACTGCATGGGTTCCTCCCCTACCCCAGAGCTATAAGTAGTATCACCCTGGGCAGCAGGTGAGACGAAGCCACTCGCAGAAGGGATCCCTTGCGCGGATGGAGCCTTACTCCTCTCTCTGATACGTCTATCTAACCGTATAGCCAAAGACATAGCATTCTCTAAAGTATCCGGGTACTCATGAAAAGCCAGGGCATCTTTCAATCTCTCAGATAACCCCTGACAAAACTGACTACGTAACGTGGAGTCGTTCCACTCTGACTCAGTAGCCCATCTCCTAAACTCTATGCAGTAAACCTCTGCAGTATGTTCACCCTGTAATAAGTTACGCAATTTAGATTCTGCCATCGCGACTTGATCTGGGTCATCGTAAATCAATCCCAGGGCTTTGAAAAATTCCTCCACCGACCGGAGGGCCAGAGAATCGGGCAGCAGAGAAAAAGCCCAGGATTGTGCGTCCCCTTTAAGCAGAGACATAATTATACCAACCCTCTGACTTTCATCACCTGACGAGAATGGACGCAGTCGAAAATACAATTTGCATGATTCTTTAAAGCGTATAAAATCATCCGCACCCCCTGTAAATTTCTCAGGAAGAGCGTCTTTAGGCTCCCCACCAATTTGACCTGCACCTGATGCCAGAACACTCTGACACCGTGTGACCGAACTACGCAGATCCGCAACCTCTAGGGATAATCCCTGTATGGGGTCAACCAGTGCATCAATTGACGCCATTACAAAACCGCTGAGTAATGGCAGTCACAGTATGGCGGGTTATAATGTCACGGTGGACTGGATCTCAGATACACAGACAACCAAATAAACAAGTATCTAGGCGAGATGCAGGAGAAAGGTCACCTCCTAGCACTAGCACCTCCCTGACTTCTCTCCCTACGCTGCTAAGCCCACATTCAGACCTTGAAGGTAGGAATAATGTGTCCTCGTTCCTGGACTGCAAGTACCCTAGAATCCCTGAGATGGTGAAAGGGGAGAAGGGGCAGAAGACACACAAACAGCCTAGACCGCAATTAACAAAAACAGAAACCAAACTTATCTGAGCTGGAACAGAAAATCCTTCATTCCTTGAATCCAAGGCCAGACTGAATTCTATAACCCGCACGGCCCTCTGGGAGAGAAAGCAATTTAAGCCACCAATGACCCCACCTAGAGCATCTGAAGGAAGGCGGATCCAGCACGATTCCAAAACAAAACAAATGATTAGACACGTGCTGCCAATCTGACAGACCTCCGCAGACCGTCCGAACAGGGCATGACAGGTTAATGTAGTTGGGGGGAGTCCTCGCAAACCGATGTCCATCCTGGTGAAGAAGAAACAAGGGCAGCACACATGGAACAAATGGCCAACAGCTCTCCACCCTTCAAGTGTAGTCCATGTTGTGGTTCCCATAAGTTCTTTTTATTTTAGCATGAGAAAGGCATTTAGAGAAGGACGTGTAGGTCGTCCTCGCTGCTGGAGCTGCTGAAGTTCATCAGGTGGCGCTCTTGCTTTTGGTAGCTCAGCTGAGCAGCTGTAGTGGTGCGCCCCTGCCCTCTAGTGGTGCTCTTGGTATTTGGCTGAGCAGCCAGCCTGGTGAATGCAGCTGTAACATGCTGCAAGTCGGGATCCCTAGCCGGTGCAGATGCAGATAAAACCTCCGGCTGAAGGGGTTCTGGCAGGCAAACTGGGGGTGCCTGTGGCAGCTTCCAGGGCAGAATGTAGGGTTGCACCCTGGGGCTGAAGGTCAAAACTGAATTGTTAATCTGGCCCACCCGTAGTGTGGGGGGGTGCGGCCAGGTCATGGATGAGGAGCTCTGGCTCAGCCTGTGCTTGCTCTCTGAACCGCATCCTGCCGTCTGGCTCTCTTGTAGACATCTGACCCTCCCTGCAGAAACTGTGTCCTCCTGCCAGGACTCTGGGGTTAAGGCAGGGGATAACGGTTTGGCGAGTAGAGTCACTCCTGCGGCAAAGGGGCCTTGAAGGTGCGGTATGCCAGACCTTGCAGGGGTATTAAGTGTGAGGTCACGGTGTGAGCAATAGGTAAGCCAAGGTAAATACAGTTCTGGTTACTCACGGTTGTGTCATCCCTGGGCAGGCTCACATAAAAGTAAAAAGGAGAATGGCACAAGGATTCTCTGGGGCACAATCTGGTGTAAGGGACACTGGCCAGATGTTGGTTTGAGGTGCCCTTGGTGGTCTGTATTAATGTGCCAGCGGCAAGGTCCCTTGTAGTCTTGAGGCCAGTACCTTTTGTATGGAGGTACAATCATTTACTATAGTGTTAATAAAGGAACTTGAGTCTGAGGCAAGCAGGAGGAAACTCAAAAGGGAACTTTACTGAAGATTACTTTTGATAACAGTACATCTAAAGTGTTTAAACAGTCTCAGTACAGAGATATACTGCTGCAAGTCCTCTGCTGGCAGGTACAGTCCTGATCAAAAGTTTAAGACCACTTGAAAAATGGCAAAAAATCATATTTAGTATTGTTGGATTTTAACAAGGTTCCAAGTAGAGCTTCAACATGCAACAAGAAGAAATGGGAGTGAGACAAAATACTTTTTGAGCATTCAATTTAATGAAAACAACGAATAAACTGAAACAGGCTGTTTTTCAGCTGATCAAAAGTTTAGGACCACACCTCCAAAAAAAGCTAAACACCACCAAAACAGAAATCCAACTTCCAAACATGAACTCAGTAATGAGTATCTCCGCCGTTATTGTTTATCACTTCACAGATTTGTTTCGGCATGCTTGATGCAAGCGTTTCCATGAGGTGAGTGGGAACATTTCTCCAAGTGGTGAAGACGGCCGCACGAAGGCTATCTACTGTCTGGAACTGTTGTCCATTTTTGTAAACTTCCCTTGTCATCCATCCCCAAAGGTTCTCAATTGTATTTAGATCAGGGGAACATGCAGGATGGGCCAAAAGAGTAATGTTATTCTCCTGGAAGAAGTCCCTTGTCCTGCGGGCATTGTAGTCATTACCACACAGACGATGGACCTCAGTCATGAGGAATGCTCTCTGCAACATCTGGACATAGCCAGCGGCCGTTTGATGCCCCTGCACTTCCTGAAGCTCCATTGTTCCACTGAAGGAAAAAGCACCCCAGACCATTATGGCGCCCCCTCCACTGTGGCACGTAGAAAACATCTCAGGTGGGACCTGCTTGTCATGCCAGTAATGTTGGAAACCATCAGGGCTAGGGATGAGCGAACTCGAACTGTATAGTTCGGGTTCGTACCGAATTTTGGGGTGTCCGTGACACGGACCCGAACCCGGACATTTTCGTAAAAGTCCGGGTTCGGGTTCGGTGTTCGTCGCTTTCTTCGCGCTTTTGTGACGCTTTCTTGGCGCTTTTTGAAAGGCTGCAAAGCAGCCAATCAACAAGCGTCATACTACTTGCCCCAAGAGGCCATCACAGCCATGCCTACTATTGGCATGGCTGTGATTGGCCAGAGCACCATGTGACCCAGCCTCTATTTAAGCTGGAGTCACATAGCGCCGCCCGTCACTCTGCTCTGATTAGCGTAGGGAGAGGTTGCGGCTGCGACAGTAGGGCGAGATTAGGCAGATTAACTCCTCCAAAGGACTTGATTAACTGATCGATCTGCAGCTGTGGATCATTGAGCTGCTGATCCTCAATTGCTCACTGTTTTTAGGCTGCACAGACCGTTTGTCAGTCTCATTTTTCTGGGGTGATCGGCGGCCATTTTGTGTCTTGTGGTGCGCCAGCACAAGCTGCGACCAAGTGCATTTAACCCTCAATGGTGTGGTTGTTTTTTGGCTAAAGCCTACATCAGGGTGAAGCTGTCACACCAAGTGCATTTATCCAGCAATAGTCTGTTCATTTTTTGGCCATATACAAAATCAGGGGCAAGCTGCGCCTGTCACCAAGTGCATTTAACCCTCAATGGTGTGGTTGTTTTTTGGCTAAAGCCTACATCAGGGTGAAGCTGTGACACCAAGTGCATTTAACCAGCAATAGTCTGTTCATTTTTTGGCCATATACAAAATCAGGGGCAAGCTGCGCCTGTCACCAAGTGCATTTAACCCTCAATGGTGTGGTTGTTTTTTGGCTAAAGCCTACATCAGGGTGAAGCTGTCACACCAAGTGCATTTAACCAGCAATAGTCTGTTCATTTTTTGGCCATATACAAAATCAGGGGCAAGCTGCGCCTGTCACCAAGTGCATTTAACCCTCAATGGTGTGGTTGTTTTTTGGCTAAAGCCTACATCAGGGTGAAGCTGTCACACCAAGTGCATTTAACCAGCAATAGTCTGTTTATTTTTTGGCCATATCCCAGTCTAATTCTGTCACTAAATCCATACCGGTCACCCAGCGCCTAAATACTAGGCCTCAAATTTATATCCAGCTAAATCTGTCCCTAGTGCTGTAGCTGGGCGAGTTATTTAGTGTCCGTTCAAGCACATTTCTTGTTCTGGGTTGAAATACAATTCCCAATTTAGCAATTTCATAATTTAGTGGTTCCTGCTATATCAGAGCTATTTGAAATCTATCCCAAAAAGGGTATATAATATTGAAGGTGCACATTGGGTCATTCAGAATAACTTCACACACACCCGCTACTGTGTATTTCCAAGTCTAATTCTGTCACTAAACCCATACCTGTCACCCAGCGCCTAAATACTAGGCCTCAAATTTAAATCCCTCTAAATCTCTCGTTACCCACCGCTGTACTGTTGTTGCTGGGCAAGATATTTAGTGTCCGTCAAAGCACATTTTTTGTTCTGGGTTGAAGTACAATTCCCAATTTAGCAATTTCATAATTTAGTGGTTTCTGCTATATCAGAGCTATTTGAAATCTATCCCTAAAAGGGTATATAATATTGAAGGTGCACATAGGGTCATTCAGAATAACTTCACACACACGCTTCTGTGCATTTCCAAGTCTAATTCTGTCACTAAATCCATACCGGTGACCCAGCGCCTAAATACTAGGCCTCAAATTTAAATCCCTCTAAATCTCTCGTTACCCACCGCTGTACTGTTGTTGCTGGGCAAGATATTTAGTGTCCGTCAAAGCACATTTTTTGTTCTGGGTTGAAGTACAATTCCCAATTTAGCAATTTCATAATTTAGTGGTTTCTGCTATATCAGAGCTATTTGAAATCTATCCCTAAAAGGGTATATAATATTGAAGGTGCACATAGGGTCATTCAGAATAACTTCACACACACGCTTCTGTGCATTTCCAAGTCTAATTCTGTCACTAAATCCATACCGGTGACCCAGCGCCTAAATACTAGGCCTCAAATTTAAATCCCTCTAAATCTCTCGTTACCCACCGCTGTACTGTTGTTGCTGGGCAAGATATTTAGTGTCCGTCAAAGCACATTTTTTGTTCTGGGTTGAAGTACAATTCCCAATTTAGCAATTTCATAATTTAGTGGTTTCTGCTATATCAGAGCTATTTGAAATCTATCCCTAAAAGGGTATATAATATTGAAGGTGCACATAGGGTCATTCAGAATAACTTCACACACACGCTTCTGTGCATTTCCAAGTCTAATTCTGTCACTAAATCCATACCGGTGACCCAGCGCCTAAATACTAGGCCTCAAATTTAAATCCCTCTAAATCTCTCGTTACCCACCGCTGTACTGTTGTTGCTGGGCAAGATATTTAGTGTCCGTCAAAGCACATTTTTTGTTCTGGGTTGAAGTACAATTCCCAATTTAGCAATTTCATAATTTAGTGGTTCCTGCTATATCAGAGCTATTTGAAATCTATCCCAAAAAGGGTATATAATATTGAAGGTGCACATTGGGTCATTCAGAATAACTTCACACACACCCGCTACTGTGTATTTCCAAGTCTAATTCTGTCACTAAACCCATACCTGTCACCCAGCGCCTAAATACTAGGCCTCAAATTTAAATCCCTCTAAATCTCTCGTTACCGCTGTCCTGTTGTAGCTGGGAAAGTTATTTAGTGCCCGTCAAAGCACATTTTTTGTTCTGGGTTGAAGTACAATTCCCAATTTAGCAATTTCATAATTTAGTGGTTCCTGCTATATCAGAGCTATTTGAAATCTATCCCAAAAAGGGTATATAATATTCAAGGTGCACATTGGGTCATTCAGAATAACTTCACACACACGCTTCTGTGCATTTCCAAGTCTAATTCTGTCACTAAATCCATACCGGTCACCCAGCGCCTAAATACTAGGCCTCAAATTTATATCCCGCTGAATTTGAATACAATACATTGGGCCAAATAATATATTTGTTGTTGTGGTGAACCATAACAATGAGAAAAACATCTAGTAAGGGACGCGGACGTGGACATGGTCGTGGTGGTGTTAGTGGACCCTCTGGTGCTGGGAGAGGACGTGGCCGTTCTGCCACATCCACACGTCCTAGTGTACCAACTACCTCAGGTCCCAGTAGCCGCCAGAATTTACAGCGATATATGGTGGGGCCCAATGCCGTTCTAAGGATGGTAAGGCCTGAGCAGGTACAGGCATTAGTCAATTGGGTGGCCGACAGTGGATCCAGCACGTTCACATTATCTCCCACCCAGTCTTCTGCAGAAAGCGCACAGATGGCGCCTGAAAACCAACCCCATCAGTCTGTCACATCACCCCCATGCATACCAGGGAAACTGTCTCAGCCTCAAGTTATGCAGCAGTCTCTTATGCTGTTTGAAGACTCCGCTGGCAGGGTTTCCCAAGGGCATCCACCTAGCCCTTCCCCAGCGGTGAAAGACATAGAATGCACTGACGCACAACCACTTATGTTTCCTGATGATGAGGACATGGGAATACCACCTCAGCATGTCTCTGATGATGACGAAACACAGGTGCCAACTGCTGCGTCTTTCTGCAGTGTGCAGACTGAACAGGAGGTCAGGGATCAAGACTGGGTGGAAGACGATGCAGGGGACGATGAGGTCCTAGACCCCACATGGAATGAAGGTCGTGCCACTGACTTTCACAGTTCGGAGGAAGAGGCAGTGGTGAGACCGAGCCAACAGCGTAGCAAAAGAGGGAGCAGTGGGCAAAAGCAGAACACCCGCCGCCAAGAGACTCCGCCTGCTACTGACCGCCGCCATCTGGGACCGAGCACCCCAAAGGCAGCTTCAAGGAGTTCCCTGGCATGGCACTTCTTCAAACAATGTGCTGACGACAAGACCCGAGTGGTTTGCACGCTGTGCCATCAGAGCCTGAAGCGAGGCATTAACGTTCTGAACCTGAGCACAACCTGCATGACCAGGCACCTGCATGCAAAGCATGAACTGCAGTGGAGTAAACACCTTAAAACCAAGGAAGTCACTCAGGCTCCCCCTGCTACCTCTTCTGCTGCTGCCGCCTCGGCCTATTCTGCTGCTGCCGCCTCGGCCTCTTCCTCCGCCTCTGGAGGAACGTTGGCACCTGCCGCCCAGCAAACAGGGGATGTACCACCAACACCACCACCACCACCTCCGTCACCAAGCGTCTCAACCATGTCACACGCCAGCGTTCAGCTCTCCATCTCACAAACATTTGATAGAAAGCGTAAATTCCCACCTAGCCACCCTCGATCCCTGGCCCTGAATGCCAGCATTTCTAAACTACTGGCCTATGAAATGCTGTCATTTAGGCTGGTGGACACAGACAGCTTCAAACAGCTCATGTCGCTTGCTGTCCCACAGTATGTTGTTCCCAGCCGGCACTACTTCTCCAAGAGAGCCGTGCCTTCCCTGCACAACCAAGTATCCGATAAAATCAAGTGTGCACTGCGCAACGCCATCTGTGGCAAGGTCCACCTAACCACAGATACGTGGACCAGTAAGCACGGCCAGGGACGCTATATCTCCCTAACTGCACACTGGGTAAATGTAGTGGCAGCTGGGCCCCAGGCGGAGAGCTGTTTGGCGCACGTCCTTCCGCCGCCAAGGATCGCAGGGCAACATTCTTTGCCTCCTGTTGCCACCTCCTCCTTCTCGGCTTCCTCCTCCTCTTCTTCCACCTGCTCATCCAGTCAGCCACACACCTTCACCACCAACTTCAGCACAGCCCGGGGTAAACGTCAGCAGGCCATTCTGAAACTCATATGTTTGGGGGACAGGCCCCACACCGCACAGGAGTTGTGGCGGGGTATAGAACAACAGACCGACGAGTGGTTGCTGCCGGTGAGCCTCAAGCCCGGCCTGGTGGTGTGTGATAATGGGCGAAATCTCGTTGCAGCTCTGGGACTAGCCAATTTGACGCACATCCCTTGCTTGGCGCATGTGCTGAATTTGGTGGTGCAGAAGTTCATTCACAACTACCCCGACATGTCAGAGCTGCTGCATAAAGTGCGGGCCGTCTGTTCGCGCTTCCGGCGTTCACATCCTGCCGCTGCTCGCCTGTCTGCGCTACAGCGTAACTTCGGCCTTCCCGCTCACCGCCTCATATGCGACGTGCCCACCAGGTGGAACTCCACCTTGCACATGCTGGACAGACTGTGCGAGCAGCAGCAGGCCATAGTGGAGTTTCAGCTGCAGCACGCACGGGTCAGTCGCACTACAGAACAGCACCACTTCACCACCAATGACTGGGCCTCCATGCGAGACCTGTGTGCCCTGTTGCGCTGTTTCGAGTACTCCACCAACATGGCCAGTGGCGATGACACCGTTATCAGCGTTACAATACCACTTCTATGTCTCCTTGAGAAAACACTTAGGGCGATGATGGAACAGGAGGTGGCCCAGGAGGAGGAGGAGGAGGATGAGGAAGAGGGGTCATTTTTAGCACTTTCAGGCCAGTCTCTTCGAAGTGACTCAGAGGGAGGTTTTTTGCAACAGCAGAGGCCAGGTACAAATGTGGCCAGCCAGGGCCCACTACTGGAGGACGAGGAGGACGAGGATGAGGAGGAGGTGGAGGAGGATGAGGATGAAGCATGGTCACAGCGGGGTGGCACCCAACGCAGCTCGGGTCCATCACTGGTGCGTGGCTGGGGGGAAAGGCAGGACGATGACGATACGCCTCCCACAGAGGACAGCTTGTCCTTACCCCTGGGCAGCCTGGCACACATGAGCGACTACATGCTGCAGTGCCTGCGCAACGACAGCAGAGTTGCCCACATTTTAACCTGTGCGGACTACTGGGTTGCCACCCTGCTGGATCCACGCTACAAAGACAATGTGCCCACCTTACTTCCTGCACTGGAGCGTGATAGGAAGATGCGCGAGTACAAGCGCACGTTGGTAGACGCGCTACTGAGAGCATTCCCAAATGTCACAGGGGAACAAGTGGAAGCCCAAGGCCAAGGCAGAGGAGGAGCAAGAGGTCGCCAAGGCAGCTGTGTCACGGCCAGCTCCTCTGAGGGCAGGGTTAGCATGGCAGAGATGTGGAAAACTTTTGTCAACACGCCACAGCTAACTGCACCACCACCTGATACGCAACGTGTTAGCAGGAGGCAACATTTCACTAACATGGTGGAACAGTACGTGTGCACACCCCTCCACGTACTGACTGATGGTTCGGCCCCATTCAACTTCTGGGTCTCTAAATTGTCCACGTGGCCAGAGCTAGCCTTTTATGCCTTGGAGGTGCTGGCCTGCCCGGCAGCCAGCGTTTTGTCTGAACGTGTATTCAGCACGGCAGGGGGCGTCATTACAGACAAACGCAGCCGCCTGTCTACAGCCAATGTGGACAAGCTGACGTTCATAAAAATGAACCAGGCATGGATCCCACAGGACCTGTCCGTCCCTTGTCCAGATTAGACATTAACTACCTCCCCATAACCATATATTATTGGACTCCAGGGCACTTCCTCATTCAATCCTATTTTTATTTTCATTTTACCATTATATTGCGATGCTACCCAAAGTTGAATGAACCTCTCCTCTGCCTGTGTGCTAGGCCTAAATATATGCCAATGGACTGTTGCAGTGGTGGCTGACATGAAGCCTGATTCTCTGCTATGACATGCAGACTAATTCTCTGCTGACATGAAGCCAGATTGTCTGTTACGGGACCTCTCTCCTCTGCCTGGGTGCTGGGCCTAAATTTATGAAAATTGACTCTTACAGTGGTGGGTGACGTGAAGCCTGATTCTCTGCTATGATATGAAGACTGATTCTCTGCTGACATGAAGCCAGATTGTCTGTTACGGGACCTTTCTCCTCTGCCTGGGTTCTGGGCCTAAATTTATGAAAATTGACTCTTACAGTGGTGGGTGACGTGAAGCCTGATTCTCTGCTATGATATGAAGACTGATTCTCTGCTGACATGAAGCCAGATTGTCTGTTACGGGACCTTTCTCCTCTGCCTGGGTTCTGGGCCTAAATTTATGAAAATTGACTCTTACAGTGGTGGGTGACGTGAAGCCTGATTCTCTGCTATGATATGAAGACTGATTCTCTGCTGACATGAAGCCAGATTGTCTGTTACGGGACCTTTCTCCTCTGCCTGGGTTCTGGGCCTAAATTTATGAAAATTGACTCTTACAGTGGTGGGTGACGTGAAGCCTGATTCTCTGCTATGATATGAAGACTGATTCTCTGCTGACATGAAGCCAGATTGTCTGTTACGGGACCTTTCTCCTCTGCCTGGGTTCTGGGCCTAAATTTATGAAAATTGACTCTTACAGTGGTGGGTGACGTGAAGCCTGATTCTCTGCTATGATATGAAGACTGATTCTCTGCTGACATGAAGCCAGATTGTCTGTTACGGGACCTTTCTCCTCTGCCTGGGTTCTGGGCCTAAATTTATGAAAATTGACTCTTACAGTGGTGGGTGACGTGAAGCCTGATTCTCTGCTATGATATGAAGACTGATTCTCTGCTGACATGAAGACAGATTCTCTGTTACGGGACCTCTCTCCTCTGCCTGTGTGTGTGCTGGGCCTAAATATATGCCAATGGACTGTTGCAGTGGTGGCTGACGTGAAGCCTCATTCTCTGCTATGACATGCAGACTAATTCTCTGCTGACATGAAGACAGATTCTCTGTTACGGGACCTCTCTCCTCTGCCTGTGTGTGTGCTGGGCCTAAATATATGCCAATGGACTGTTGCAGTGGTGGCTGACGTGAAGCCTGATTCTCTGCTATGACATGCAGACTAATTCTCTGCTGACATGAAGCCAGATTGTCTGTTACGGGACCTCTCTCCTCTGCCTGTGTGTGTGCTGGGCCTAAATATATGCCAATGGACTGTTGCAGTGGTGGCTGACGTGAAGCCTCATTCTCTGCTATGACATGCAGACTAATTCTCTGCTGACATGAAGACAGATTCTCTGTTACGGGACCTCCCTCCTCTGCCTGGGTGCTGGGCCTAAATATATGCCAATGGACTGTTGCAGTGGTGGCTGACGTGAAGCCTCATTCTCTGCTATGACATGCAGACTAATTCTCTGCTGACATGAAGACAGATTCTCTGTTACGGGACCTCTCTCCTCTGCCTGGGTGCCGGGGCCTAAATATCTGAGAATGGACTGTTCCAGTGGTGGGTGACGGGAAGCCAGATTCTCTGCTATGGAACCTCTCTCCAATTGATTTTGGTTAATTTTTATTTATTTAATTTTTATTTTAATTCATTTCCCTATCCACATTTGTTTGCAGGGGATTTACCTACATGTTGCTGCCTTTTGCAGCCCTCTAGCTCTTTCCTGGGCTGTTTTACAGCCTTTTTAGTGCCGAAAAGTTCGGGTCCCCATTGACTTCAATGGGGTTCGGGTTCGGGACGAAGTTCGGATCGGGTTCGGATCCCGAACCCGAACATTTCCGGGATGTTCGGCCGAACTTCTCGAACCCGAACATCCAGGTGTTCGCTCAACTCTAATCAGGGCCATCAATGTTGAATTTTTTTCTCAGCAGAGAATAAAACTTTCTTCCACCTTTGAATGTCCCATGTTTGGTGCTCTCTTGCAAAGTCCAAGCGAGCAGTTCTGTGCCGTTCAAAGAGACGAGGTCTTTGAAGACGTCTTTTGTTTTTGAAGCCCTTCAGTCTCAGATGCCGTCTGATGGTTATGGGGCTGCAGTCAGCACCAGTAAGGGCCTTAATTTGGGTCGAGGATCGTCCAGTGTCTTGACGGACAGCCAATTGGATCCTTCGGCTCAGTGCTGATGAATTTCTTTTGGGTCTTCCACTTGACTTTTTTGTTCCATAACCTTACTGCGACCCACCTCAGCAGCGATGGTGCGCTGTGAGAAACCCTGCTTATGCAGTTCAATAACTCGACCACGTTCAAAAAGGGAGAGTTTTTTTTCCTTTGCCATCACAACGTGTGACTACCTGACAGAAAATGACAATGAATCCATATCTTTGCACAGATTTGGCCTTTTAAAGGCATGTGGTCCTTAACTTTTGATCAGCTGAAGAACAGTCTGTTTCAGTTTATTCGTTGTTTTCATTAAATTGAATGCTCAAAAAGTATTTTGTCTCACTCCCATTTCTTCTTGTTGCATGTTAAAGCTCTACTTGGAACTTTGTTAAGATCCAGCCATGCTAAATATGATTTTTTGCCATTTTTCAAGTGGTCTTAAACTTTTGATCAGGACTGTATAACTGTCCCTCTCTAGATATTAAATAAGGAAATTGTAGCCTTACTGATAGATGACTTCAGGAATGGTCCTGGTAATCCGGGTTCAGGCTTGTGAAGTTGCCAACGGCTGGTAAATCCTTGATGGTGGAGTCCAAAGGTCCTAAGGCATGAATAAGATGTGTCCAATAACCCTTTGGGGGTCTTTATGTAGTATTCTCTGAATAGATAAAGTACTGTACTTCAGCTCTGGGCTGAGATATGGCTTAGGGATAAAGATAACAGGCTGCATACACTGCTAGTCTGTGCTCAACTGCCACTGGAACAAGATCTAGCTGGCTAGGCCTGAATTGAACTATGTATATATGGGAGGTATTATCTCCCCCTAGTGGTAAGCTAAGTTTAAATTAATGCTAATACACCTGTTAGCAGGGATTATGCATAAGGACATTTTGCAGCTTAACAACAGGCTATATAAAAGGCATATAAAAGTACAATACAACAACTTTGCAGTACCCACGAGGGTAGTGGGACGCTGCATAGGGACCACATTGGAGTGTACTCCACTTGCTCTCCCACATACAGGTTGTGGCAGGCCTGCGGCAGGTAGGGGAGCTTAACGGAGCGGCGGCCCACAAATATCTCTGCTCCAGAGTAGTTGTCCTGAAGGAAGCCCACTCCTCGTTGTATGGAGAACTAGAGGACGGTCCCTGTCCGTCTGGTGAGCTTAGGGTCGCCAGGCTGGGGGTCATCTAAGACTTGTTTAACCCATTCCTCTATGGCAGTCTTGTATTCCCATCGGGTCTTGTTGTGACCGATTATTTCCAGCGGGACCACTGGGTTAAGGTGGCCTGGGACTGTCTCTCCTGGGCAGTGGAGTGGAAGCTCCGGCCGCCTCCGCCGCACCAGCAGGTGTGCAGAGCGGATCCTGTTTGGGCCTACTAGAAGTGTCGGGACCCACTGGGCACGATGCAGGGGCAGCTATGGGCTGGACTGGGGACTCAGGGAGCGGGGCTGCTTTCACCTGATGTTGCGGCAGGGCAGC